>NW_006922438.1:408855-413310 GCF_000298275.1 Orycteropus afer afer
CCTTTAATCATTATATAATGTCCTTCCTTGTCTCTTATAGTTGTTTTAGTCTTAAAATCAATTTCATCAGAAATAAATATTGTCACTCCTGCTCTTTTATGGTTGCCATTTGCTTGATATATCTTTTTCCCACCTTTGATATTTAGTCTCTTTTTATCTTTGTCTCTAAGGTGTGTCTCTTGTAGACAGCATATTGATGGCTTTTGTTTTCTTATCCAGTCTGCAACTCTCTGTTTCTTGAGGAGTGCATTTAATCCATTGACATTCAGTGTAATTATTGACAAGTATGAACTTGAAGCTCTCATTTTGTTGTGTTTTCATGGTGTTCCCGGTTTCTTTGTTCCATATACTTTTCTGTGCTGAGCTCATTTTGTTTATGAATTGTGTTATCATTTCCTTTGTTGCTGTTGTTTTAGTATTTGCTAAATATTTGTGTTTGTCCTCTTTTTTATTGTGATATGAAGGTTTATAATTTTTCTTTGAGGTTATCCTGTGATTTATAATTTTCCCCTGAGTTTAGAACAGTCCATTCTATCTTGCAATTCTCTTGACTTCCCTACCATTTAGAAGTTCTGTAACTACAAAGTTTTTCCCCTCTTTTTGGTTCATAGTTGGTCTCATTTGCCAGTTGATCTTTCTACTTCCCTGTTTACAATCTTGTAAGTTATTTTACTTTGCATACTTCCATAGCTGTGTTGATTTATGGGTTATGGCATCTTGTGTATTAATGATTGGTTGTTCCTATTATTAGTTTTTTATTCAAAGGGATACCTTTAGTATGTCTTGTAAAGTTGGTCTGATTTTAACGCATTCTCTTAATTTCTGCTTATCTGGAAATGTCCTAATTTCTTCATCATATTTGAGGAACAATTTTGCTGGGTATATAATTTTTGGTTGGACATTTTTCTCTTTCAGGGTATTATATGTACCATCCAATTTCCTTCTCCCCTGAATGGTTTCTGCTGAGAAATCAGAGCTTAGTCTTAATGCTTACCATTTTTTAGGTGCCTTTTTGTTTTTTCCATGCTGCTTTCAGGTTTCTTTCTTTGTCTTTGGTTTTGATTAGCTTGATGATGATATATCTTGGTGATTTTCTTTTGGGGTCTATCTTATTTGGGGTTTGTTGGACTTCCTGAATGGATATATTCTCATCTTTCATCATATCAGGGAAATTCTCTTCCAACAAATCTTGGACAATTTTCTCAGTGGTTTTATTTTTCTCTTCCTGTTCTGGAATTCTGATTACATGTAGGTTTTTCCTTTTGATGGTATCCTACATGAGTCTTAAGATTTCTTCATTTTGTTTTGATCTTTTTTCTCATTGATTCCTTTCCAAAGAAGTGTTCAGGTATTTGTCTTCAATCTCATTAATTCTGTCTTTCATTGCATCAATTTTAATCCTTTCCCTTTTCAATGTGTTGTCTATTTCTGAAAATTTAGTATTAATTTTCTGGATTTCTATCCACAGAAAATGAAAATCTTGGGTGAATCACTCCAACATGAAAGCACTAATTAAATATAAACACAACAATGTCACAGAGATAACAGACCATCACAGTCCACACAAAGAAGTGAGATAAAGCTGCAGAAACAAAAGACTAGAATACAGAACCAGAACACATCCCTAAGAAAGAAACAGCATTTGAACTCCATGATAAGGAATTCAAAAGAATTATATTTAGGTACCTGCAATGGATTGAGAGACAGATCAAGGAAAACACTGAAAAAAATGAGGAAAACACAGACAAAACCCTAGAACAATTTTGGAAGACACTAAAAGTACAAAATGACAAAATAAATGAAAAATCAGAAACGATATAAAATATACAGATAGAAATCCAGAAGATTAATACTAAATTCTCAGAAATAGTTAACACTTGAATGGGCAAAGAGTGGACTGAATCAACGGAAGACAGAATAGTGAGAGTGAAGACAAATACCTGAATACTTCTTTGGAAATGGATCAATCAGAAAGGAAGATTAAAAAAAAAAAAAAAAAAAAAAAAAAAATGAAGAAAGCCAAAGATTCATGTGGGATATCATCAATAGGAATAACCTACATGTAATCAGAATTCCAATACAGGAGGAGTGAGATAAAACCAAAGAAAATTGTCCACGATTTGTTGGAAGAGAACTTCCCTGATATGATGAAAGATGAGAATATATCCATTCAAGTAATCCAACAAACCCCAAACAGGATAGACCCCAAAAGAGAATCACCAAGGCATACCATCATCAAACTCATGAAAACCAAACACAAAAAATGCATCCTGAAAGCATCATGGAAAGACAAAAAGTTACCTACAAAGGGAAAGCATTAAAACTAAGTTCTGATTTCTTGGCAGAAACCACACAGGGGAGAAGGCAATGGGATGGTTTATATAAAACCCTGAAAGAAAAATCGTCCAACCAAGAATTATATACCCAGCAAAATTGTCCCTCAAATATGATGGTGAAATTAGGACATTTCCAGATAGGCAGAGATTAAGGGAATTTGTTAAAACCAGACCAACTTTACAAGAGATGCCAAAGGGAGACCTTTGGACAGAGAACCAAGAACAGCAAATAACAACTGACCATTGACACATATGATGACATAACCCAGCAACCAATCCAGTTATAGAAGTAAATAAGCCTACAAGATTGTTAACAGGGAGTGAGAGATATCAATTGGCAAATGAAGACAATTACAAATAAAAAGAAGGGAAATAATTGCATACTTACAGAACTTCTAAATGATGAGACAGTAAGCCAACTGCAAGATAGAACTGACTGCTCTAAACTTGGGAAGAAAATTGTAAGTCACAGGGTAACCTCAAAGAAAAATTATAAGCCTTCATATGAAAATAAAAAAGAGGACAAGCATAAATATTTAGCAAATACTAAAACAATAGCAATGAAGGAAGTGATTCCATGACTCACAAACAAAATGAGCTCAACACTGAAAATTGTATGAAACATAGAAGTTAGCAACACCATGAAAAAACAAATAACAAAATGACAGCAACCAATTCATACTTGTTGATAATTGCACTAAATGTCAATGGATTAAATGCACCACTCAAGAGATGGTGAATTGCAGACTGGATAAGAAAACATAACCCATCAATATGCTGTCTACAAGAGACACACCTTAGAGACAAAGACAATAGACCAAAAACCAAAGGTAATATATCAAGCAAAAAAGATATATCAAGCAAATGGCAACCAAAAGCGAGCAGGAGTGACAATATTAATTTCCAATAAAATTGACTTTGAGACAAAAAAACTCATAAGAGACAAGGAAAGACATTGTATAATGAATAACTGAACAAGAAGATATAACCATAGTAAATATTTATGGACCCAATGAAAGAGCCCCAAAATACATAAATCAGACTTTAACAGAGTTGAACAGGCAAATAGATGACTCTACAGTTGAGGTACCAAAAAACCAAACCTAACTCACTGCTGTCAAGTTGGATCCAACTCATAGTGACCCCTCCTTGGGTTTCTAATACAGTATCACTAAGAAAGTAGATTGCCCAATCTTCCTTCTGAGGAGTGGCTGGTGTGTTTGAAACACCAGCCTTCTGGTTAGCAGTCAAAGTCTTTAGACACTATGCCACCAGAGCTCCAACAGTCATAGTAGGAGACTTTAATACACAACTTTCAATGAAATATAGAACAACTGGAAAGAAACCCAACAAAGATGCAGAAAAATTAAACAATACAGCCCACCAACTTGACCTATAGACATCTACTGAGCAATTCACCCTATAAAAGCACAATATACATTCTTTTCCAGTGCACATGGGACATTCTCCAGGATAACCAAATGTTAAGCCATAAAGCAAACATTAGTGAATTTTAAAATGTTGAAATACTGCAAAGCATCTTCTCAGATCACAATGCTATAGATTTAGAAATCAGCAATAGGAAGATCAATGGAAAAAGAGCAAACACATGGAAACTGAACAACACCCTCCTTGAAAATGATTGGGTAATAGGAGAAATAAAAAATAATATTAAAAAATTCCTTGAATCAAAAAAGAAGAAAAACACAACACACCAAAATCTTTGGAACACAACCAAAGCAGTGATTAGAGGCCAATTTATAGCTATAAATGGACATATCAAAGAAGAAGAAAAAGCCAAAATCACACTTTAACCCAATATCTCCAAAAATTATAAAAAAGTGGGGTAAAAAAAGCCTATAGTCACCAGAAGAAATGAAATAATAGATTCAAGCAGAAATCAATGAAACAGAAAATAGAAGACAAAAGAAAAACATCAACAAAACTAGAAGGTGTTGTTTTGAAAGGAGTAATAAAAGTGACAAACCATTTGTAAATTTAACAAAGGGAAAGAGGGAGAGAATACAAATAACACAAAGAAGAAATGAATTGGGCAACATCACAACAGAACCAACAGAAACTAAAAGGTTAATATGAGGATACTATGAAGAACTATACT
>NW_006922438.1:415120-416149 GCF_000298275.1 Orycteropus afer afer
TGGAGAAGGATGTCATGCTTGGCAGGGTGGAGGGTCGACGAAAGAGGGGGAGGCCTTCAATGAGATGGATTGATACGGTGGCTGCAATGATGAGCTCAAGTATAGCAGGGATTGTGGGGTTGGCGCGGGATAGGGCAGTGTTTCGTTCTGCTGTGCATGGGGTCACTATGAGTCAGAAACGACTCGACGGCGCTTAACAACAACAACAACAACAACCATGCTTGTGGATAGGAAGATTGAACATTGTGAAAATGTCCATACTACCTAAAGCAATCTATACATTGAATGCAAGCACTACTGAAGAAGAAGAGCAAAGTAGGAGGTCTCACACTTCCGGATCTCAAAATCTGCTATACAGCCACAGTAGTCAAAACAGCTGATATTGGTATAACGACAGACATATAGACCAATGAAACAAAATTAAGGACCCTGAAATTGATCCATTGACCTAAAGTTAGCTGATCTTTGACAAAGGGCTGAAATCCATTACACAGGCAAGAGATGATTTCTAACAAATGTTGCTGGCAAAACTGGATATACATTTGCATAAAAATGAAACAAGATTCGTACCTGACACCATACACAGAAACTAACTCCAGATGGATCAAAGACTTAAATGTGAAACCTAAAATTATAAAGTTCTTCAAGGAAAATCTAGGGGCAGATTTGTTGTTGTTGTTGTTATTTGCCGTCGAGTCAGCCCCGACTCATAGCAACTCCTCCTTGGGTTTCTGAGGCAGTATCACTATGGAAGTAGGATTGCCCAACCTTCCTTCCGAGGAGTGGCAGATTTAGGAGCCCTAATTTATGGCATAAATAGACTTTCAAGTATAAATGCACAAACTGCAGAAGATAAACTAGATGAATGGGACCTCCTAAAAATTAAATTTTTATGTGCTTTAAAAGACTTCTGCAAAAAAGTCATAGAGAACCCACAGATTGGGAAAAAAAAAAAATTGGCAATGATAACTGACAAGGGATTTAGCTCTAAAATTTATAGAAAACTCCAACACTTCAACAACAAAAAGA
>NW_006922438.1:416494-420728 GCF_000298275.1 Orycteropus afer afer
GCATAGGACCAAGCAGTGTTTTAGAGATACAAATCAAAACAACAATGAGATACCATCTTGCCCCAGCACTAATAGCAAAGTTTAACAAGACAGAAAATAACAAATGCTGGCGAGGTTATGGAGAGATTAGCACTCTCATACACTGCTGGTGGGATGACTGTAACATTATACAACCACTGTGAAAAACAGTATGGTGATTCCTTAAAAAGTTAGAATTAGAAATACCATTTGGTCCAGTCGTTCCATTAGTATGTATATATCCTAAATAAGTGAGAGCCAGGAAAAGAACAGATATATGCACACTCATGTTAATTGCAGATATATGCACACCCATGTTCATTTGCTATTTATAATAGCAAAAAGATGGAAACAACCTAGGTGCCCATCAACAGAAGAATGGATATCCAACTGTAGAATCTGCTAAACACCGCATAACATGGATGAACTTGGAGGACATTAAGCTGAGTGAAATAAGTCAATCACAGAAAGACAAATATTGTATTAGTTCATTATCGTAAACAGTCAGGGAAAGGTTTATATATGGAAGGAAACTTTCTTTGTTGGTTACCAGGGGTGGGAGTAGAGGAGAGACAACCCTGCAAAAATTTTAAATAAATAATTAATAATAATAATAATTTTTTAAAAGTGACATCTTTGCTCTTATACACCTTAAACACTTTAAAGTCAGGGACGTACAGCCAGAATGCTCCTTAGAAGTGAGAATGGCCAAACTTCTGTCTCATCTTATGTTGTCAGAAGAAGCCAGTCCCTGAAGAAAGATATCATGCTTAGGATATCTTAGAAGGTCAACAAAAAAAGGGGAAGACCTTTAAGGAAATGGGTTGACATAGTGGCTGTGGCGATGGGCTCAAGCATGACAATTATGAGGATGTCATAGGACCAAGCAGTGCTTTTTTTCTATTGTACACAGTGTTTCTATGAGTAGGAACCTGCTTGATGGTGCTTAACAACAACACAGGAGTAAAAAAGGCAGTGAGAGAGATTACAATTATGCCCATCTATCACAATTTCTCTCTAAAATAAAAGATATAACAGTTGTAACAGATTAGGCACACTATCCAAGTGTTTCTGTTTCAGATGATTTGCCAAGTCATAAAAGTATGTCACAACCAAGAGTTGGTACAAACCTAATCAGTAAAGAGTGTTAGATGATTTATTTAGAGTGATAAATGCAGTCATAAGTTTGAATACTTTAGAGTGATTCATGAAATGTGTTGTTGCTGACTCCAGAAGAACTTATTCCTTAAACATTTTTATGTTATAGGGACTGGAATTAAAATTTACTTTTAAAATTAAATGTTATTTCAATAGTAGTGTGTTTCATACATTTCAGTAAACAGCAGTCTCCTCTTTCTGGGCAATTTATACAAAATAGTGTAAAATAGAAATATAATTATTGTCTATATATTTCTACCGTTCTTATGGTTGAAACACATTTCCAACATTTTATTTTATACTTTTTTTTCTAATTAGTAAAGAGCAGCTCTAGTGATGCAGTGGTGAAAGTATTTGGCTATTAGACAAAAGGTTGGCTGTTTGAACCCACCAGCCTCTTCACAGGAAAAAGATGAGGCAATCTGATTCTGTAAAGATTTATAGCCTTGGAAACCCTATGGGGCAGTTCTAATCCGTCCTTTAGGATTGCTATGAGTCAGAATTGACTCAATGACAGTGGGTTTTTCACATGTGTAAACAATAGTTTTCAAATAAAGTCAAAAGTCCCACATCTTATACTTTATTTTTCATAACAATATACTACCATGATAGATAGCAGGGATGATATTTAACATAATGAATGATTGGTATGGATGATATGGGTGCCTACTAATCTGAATAGTGCTGACACATCTTAAAAATTAGGCTTAAAAAACTATGGTGATACCATGGGGACCAATGATTCAATATTTCAGAAAAAAATATGTTAATACAGATAAGATAGAGGTCTCTTATATCTCAACAAAATAAAATGCCATCTAACATCCCATTTAACATCTTAATAGACATTTAAAATTCCCAGGAATGTTCCTAGGAAATATTCTTGTTTAGCCTTCAAATAATATTTCTTGACTATATTTGGTGTAGAAAGAATATCAGAAAGTACATCCACCTGAAACACAGAGTTAATATTTAATATTAGAAATATCACTGCCATTGGTCAATTCTGACTCTTAGTGACCCCCATTAGGTTTTTAAGGCTGTAAATTTTATGGAAGCAGACTAGTTCATCTTTTTTTCCATGGAGCAGCTGGTGGGTCCAAACCACCAATCTTTTGGTTAGCAGTTAAATGCCTTACCCATTTCACCATCAGAGCTCGTCCTACAAAGTATATGTATATGAGCCAATTTAATACTCCTAAGATATTAGATACCATCCTCATAACAACCCTACAATGATGAGGGAGATATTATTATTATCTCCATTTCATAGATAAGGAAAAGGAAGTACAGAGACGTTGAGAAATTGAGCAAAGTCACAAAGCTAGTAAGTTTTAGAGTTGGACTTCAAACCCAAGGAGTTTACCTCCAGCATCCTGCTTTTAAGCACTCTGCTATATTGCCTCTCCAAACTTTTAGGAATGACCAATAGTTTATTATATTCAAAGGGTTTTTTTTTTTTCCTTTTGAATTCTTCTGCTTGATTTTGGGTTTGTGAGACTTGAATATATCTATGTATCCTTCAGTAAACATGACCTAAGGTTTCTTTCTGTAAACAACAAACAAACAAAAAACCCAAACTTATAGAGATGGAAATAAACAAGGCTACAGACCCAAACTAATATTCGTGAAAACACAATGAAATACGGAGTATTTTACAAACCATCAAATTGTTAACTACTCAAGGGCATTGACTTGCATTATTGTCTGGCAAGCTTTTTATAGTATCTTTAGATGGTGCCAAAGGAGCTGTTCTCTTAGCCTAAAAGTGCTTGTTTCTTACCCAGTGATGACAATTACCTGTCTCCTCCTCTTTCTCTGCCTCTTAATCTCTAAACTGAAAATATTGTCAGCCAAATTTATGGATTGTCTCATTTGAAGCAAGGACATCAAATCCAGAGATTATGTTGGGCAGTGAGTATCCCAGCAAACCAAGCCCATGACATAGACAGTAGATAACACAGGAAGGTGCCCAACAGGCAACAGTCAAATGGCGGCTGCCAGGCGGTGGGGGCTGGGCAAGGGCAATGGGCCAGGCTCTAAGGTCAGGTTTGAATTAAATGATTAACTCACTGGGTTGGAAGGACTCACCGGGATACCAGCTAGAATCCCAGTAGCCTTGTGGAATCCCCACAGACTGAAGCAGCTGCTGCTTCTGCTGCAAAGCTTGTTGCCAGCAGCACACAGGCTGAAGTCACTTCTCTTTCCTCAGCTTTCTAATTAACACTATGCAACCCTTTTCTACCCCATGTTCCATCAAAATGTATTTGCAGTAAAATCTCTCTTCCTGTTTCATGTGTCTTTGTTAATATGCTTAGGAATTTCTCAGTATGATTCTCTTAAAAGCCACTATCTCCCTGCCATGTGGAGTAGAGTTGAGTCCTGTCCTTTCCAGGCCATCTTCTTCACAAAACAGGGCTAACTATAGTCAGGGCTGTCTTCCAGATCCCTGTTTCCTCCTGAGTGTCATGGAGACAAGTACCTTTGCTTCCTGCCCTCCACTCTGAGACCTTCTGAAAGAGCATTGGGCATCCTGGCTCCGCCCCCTTCTCTTTCCCAAGTTCCCCTGCTCTGACTGGTCCATCCCCTGGTCCTCTGCCCTGCTCTGAGATGAGATTGCGCCTCTGGGCTGTGCAAAAGCAGTCACTTGCTCAGGGCTTGTTGATTTTCAAACTGATTTCACCTAGATTGTAACATTCCTGTTTCAAAAAACATCCCTGTAAATTAGAGAATGGTTGTTATCCGCACTGTCCAGATAAAGAAAGGAGGCGCAAAGGGTTAACAGCCTTGCTCAAGGATACACAGTTAATAACAGAAGAACTGTTCTGTGGTCCCAAGGCTGGCATTTGCACCACTAGACTCATTTTTGCTTCCTCTTACTCCTAATTGCTTTGTGTATTCCTAGTGTCTCCTCTACCTGAATATGTTCTAGTGATCTGTGTCTCCCTCTGGCACTTAATTCAGCAAGATACACAGAGTATGTAATCAATAATCTGTGTGGAGTGTCTGAATTACCATTCTTTTCTTTTTTTTTTTAGGATAGGTAGGTAACTTTATT
>NW_006922438.1:428750-438119 GCF_000298275.1 Orycteropus afer afer
GGTCTAAGATTATCTTCTGTGTCTGTGTTAAATGGTTTCCCTTTTCTTTGTTGAAGAGGGTCTGTGCAATCCTTCTGCCTAGTCCACCATCTTGCCAGAACTCTCTGAATTACCATTCTTAAAGTACTCTTATACAGTTGAAGAATTCATCCCCAGAATTTAATAAATAAATAATTTAGTTTCAAACAATCCATGTGAATTTACTCAACAAGTATTGATATCAACCCCAAGTGGTTGAAATTGATTCTTGGGTGAGGGAGTGAAAACATCCAAGATATGACAATGATTCATGGCTCAATCCTACCTAATACAGTCATATTCTTTAGTATTTAATTTTTCTTACTAAGGAGAATTTAATTTTTCTCCTTAGAATAATGATCATGAAAAAAATGCTGGAAGACATGACTTAAAGGAAACCACAACACTGGTTATAAAAAATTGAGAAAAGGTTTTTTTTTTTTTTCTTTCCAATAATAATATGACAACATTTCTATATATCAGCCAAACTGGAAAGAGTCAACAAATAAAAAAAAAAAAAAATTAAAAGATAAACCCCTGAAGAATTGATAGCAAGAAATACTTTGTTGGTGCTTGTCTGAGTTTCCTAGTGCTGCTCTAACAGAAACACACAAATGCATGGCTTTAAACAATGAATTGTGCTTTCTCACAGTTCTGGAGGCTCAAAATCCAAATCAGGGTCATGGTCATGTCCACTTCTTCACTGAAGGTATTTCTAGGGATTTCTTGTTTGCTTGGCTGTTTGACAGTCCTTACATGGAGTCTATCTTCCCCTGTGCATACACAGGTGTCTCTGTGGCTAATTGCCTCCTTTCATAACTCAGAAGTAATTAGGTTTAGGACATACCACTGGTATGTCCTCACTCATGTAACAGAGAAAACACTATATCCAAACAGGGTTAAATCCACTGGTATAGGAGTTAGGATTCCAATGTATACTTTGGGAGAACACAATATACAATTCAATCTATAACAGTGCTGTTACATTTGAGAATTAAGAGGGTGTAATACCCTGTGCATCAAAATGATAATGTGGAAATGCATGTTCTATACAATATTTTTTGTATGTGTAGTGGGGATAGCATCATGACAAGACAGGAGGATTGGAAAATAATTCTATAAGTCTAATATAGGCAAACAATGACAGTCAACAGGACCACAATATTCTAATATCACAACACAGTGCCTGTTGTCCTAAGAGCACTCACAGTTGTATAGTTGCCACATTGAAACCACCATAAATATAGATGTTACCCATTAATCAGTAAGAACATCTGCAACAATTATTCATGCAGAGAATAATGATTTAGCAGCTGTGCATGGTAGATCAAGGCTTGTGTAAGATTTAGGAAGACAAGGATAATACATATCATTCTGACAAAGCTCCAGGTTCCATGATTTATGATTTTTTCCCTTTAGAAATAAATACAAACTATTGTTATTAAAGAAAGCAAAAAGCAAAAAAAATGTGTACTACCTTGAGCAATGTCTCTGTTAATATTTGTTATGCTTTGGTCAATCAATATAAAACCACAGAACAGATTGATTTTTTTCTTTGTTGGTTTCTCTGAAAGTTTTTCATTTGATTCCAAACTCATAACACTTAGTAGATATTTTGAAGTCTCATGCTCCTTCTCTAAATTAAGTATTTTAATAATCCCTATTTTCCTGTTTAGGAGTCCCTTGATGGTTAAGTGCTTGACTAGTAACTGAAAGGTTAGCAGTTTGAAACCACTTGGAGATGCTTTGGAAGAAAGCCCTGGTGATCAACTTCCAAAAAATAATAGCCTTGAAAACCCTCTTGTTTTTATACTCCACATCATCAACAAATCCTGTTGCCTTTATCTTCAATATGCTCTTGAATGCAACCAATTGTCATCTCCTTCACTTCTAACAGACTGTTGTAAATCACCATTTTATGGCAGAAAGGAGACTATTACAATAGCCTCGAGGGGAAGGCTTTTTCTCTGTGTTGGTGTTGGCTCTGAAGGAAGGTCGTTGGGAAGGTCGTTGTCTTCAGTCTTCTCCTGGGTCTAGGAGATTCCCAGTGCAGGGACCATGGATCCAAAGGATGTCTTCCACTCCCACCTCTTCGTTCTTGATGATAGGTGGTCCTTCTGATCTCTGTTCTCCTGTTTAATCTCTTTTATATCTCAAAAGAGATTGACTCAAGATATAACCCAATCCTGTAGATTGCATCTTGCCTTGTTAACATAATACCACTAATCCTGCCTCGTTAACCTTATAAACCAAACAAACCAAACTCATTGCCATCGAGTCATAGCAACCCCTCATTGGGTTTCTGAGGCAGTATCTCTACGGAAGTAGATTGCCCAATCTTTCTTCGGAGGAGTGGCTGGTGGGTTAGAACCTTCAGCCTTCTGGTTAGCAGTCAAATGCCTTAGGCACTACACCATCAGAGCTCCCTCATTAACATTATAGACATTAAGATTTACAACATGTAGGATAATTACATCAGATTCCAAGATGGAGGATAATGATATAATACATAGTCATGGCTTAGCCAAGTTGACACTTCTTTTGGGGACACAATTCAATCCATAACTATCTCCTATTTTGTTTCTCTACTTCTGACTTTCACCCATACAGTCTGCTATCAAGACACAAACGAGATTAATCTTGTTATACTACAATTCAGATTTATTTCCTTGCACTTTTTAAAATATACCAATGACTTCTCCTTTTACTTAACATATAATTCAAAGGCTTTACCATGGTTTACAAGGGCTAATGCACTCTACACACTGTTCTTGCTACTCCAGCTCTACCAGCCTCCTTGATACTTCTCACCTCTGACAAGCAAACCAGCACCTCAGGGTCTTTGCACTGGCTATTCTGTCTGGAACCCTCCTCTCCCAGGTAAGCAAATGTCTCCCTGCCTCACTAACTTCAAATATATCTTACTTCTAATGGCATATCATCATAGGGATCTTCCTTGCCACTAAACACCTAATTCTTTTCTCAGCAACCAGTTTGTGTTTTGCTTACTTATGGAAGTAAACAGTGTCTGACACACATAAACATGCAAGAATCACTTGTTGAATGAAGAATGAAGGTATGCTTAGGGGGTGGTAATACCTCCATAACCTTAACAATGTTTCATCCTTCCTAGTGGTTTCTTTTCTGAAGTGTTACAAGGGTACCAATGTAAATAGATTACTAGCAGTTACATTAACAATAATCCAAAAATTTTAAAAAAGATAAATAAAAGTGTCACTGTTTTATCCCTTCCTTTATAGAGGAATATCCTGGCTCTGCAAACGTTGGCTGAAAGTTTAGTCAGTCTTCTACCACTTATGTACTTAGGAGATAAGACTTTTATCCACAATCAAGGTCCAATACCACCCACAATTTTGACAGCTGGCTTTTTTAACTGAAATGTCAGTAGTTTGAACCCACTAGCTGCTCTGCTAGAGAAAGGTTGGCTGTCTGCTTCCATAAAGATTACATCATTGGAAACCCTATGGGACAGTTTCACTCTGTTCATATATGGTCACTGTAAATTGGAATCTACTCAGTGGCAAAGTGTTTGGTTTTTGATTTGGTTTGGCTTTGAAAATCACAGTCACTTTCATTGTCAATGATTTGAATGACAAACACAAGAGCCCTTTCACACTGGATCTAAAATATAATGCATTCAACTTATTCTGTTTTACTAAGCGTTTTGAAAGAAATTACATAAAAAGAGGCTTTTCTCTGTAAATAATATAATCCAGCTGTGGCCACAAATAAATTATTAATTAAAAGCTAATGTTCACAGAAAATTACATACACTTCACAAGGTGAATCTCTTTTTTCTCTTTTGTAAAATATTGTGTTGTAGCAGTAAACACATATACCTCTCTCTGAAAAATAATGTGGCTCAGAGAAATGCAGGGAGGAGAGAAGCAGTGTGATTAGTGTTTATCAAAGGCTTCCTGAAAAATATTGCTTTATACATCTAGAAAATCATTTTCTTTAAAATACTTCAGGCAATCGTGCTCTTGGAAATGATTTATCTGTTTCAATAAGCCTTATTCAATAATAAAATGCACAGTTTAGAGCAATTCTGTTCAAGTCTATGCATGGCTGTACCCTTGGCCAGCATAATTTCCTTTGAGGTTTAAATAATTTATTTCCAAATTTGACATCTTCCTTCTATTCCTGAATCTAAGAAACTCATAAGGGGAACACACTGCACGCCGCTTGTAGACACCAAACATTACATAAAGAATATGGTTTGCAAGGAGCATTCCATAGGAAATTCTTGTCAAATAAAAATTAGCCAACCAGTTTATACTGGTATAGGAATATTTAGCTTCTAAATATATTCTTAACAAAACAATGTATATTTATCCATATCTGTTTTAGTTTCTTTGTGTGTTCTAACAGAAATAGTACAAGTTGCCTGACTTTAAAGGACAGAAATTTATATTCTCATGATTTGGGACACTGCAAATCTAGCACTGGCTCTGGGGAAAGGTTTTCCCTAATATCAGCAATGGGGAAAGTCCTTGTCTCTTTGAGGCTTCTATTCCTCCTAGGAAACTTCTGTGTCATGGGTGCCATACAGGATTTTCTTGACTGTGACTTTTATGTAATCTGAAATCTAAGACTACAGCCCTCAATATGGATTTCACCTCAACATAAAGAAAACAAAAATCCTCATAACTGGACCAATAAACAACATCATGATAAATGGATAAAACATGAAAGTTGTCAAGGACTTTATTTTACTTCAATGACTATGGAAGCAGCAGGCAAGAAATCAAAGGACATAGTGCCTCAGGCAAATCTGCTGCAGAAGATCTCCTTGAACTGATAAAAAGCCAAGTTGTCACTTTGAAGACTAAGGTGTGCTGCCCCAAGCCATGGGATAGAACTGAGAAATTAAAAACTACTGATTAAACCTTAAATTTGGCTTGGAGTCAGGTAGTCACCAAATACGCACAATGCCAGTCATGGGGAAAATATGTATATATATATAATAAAAAAAAAAAAAAAGCATACAAAATTTGACATAGTGGTTGCTATGGATAGAATTGTGTACCCCCAAAATACGTGTTATGAATCTTAGCCCCCATACTATGGTTATAATCCCATACCAGAATGGTTTTCTTTGTTATGCTAATGAAGCAGTATTAATGTAAGATGTATCTTAAATCCATCTCTTTTGAGATATAAAAAAGCACATTAAGCAACCAACCACACAAGCAAGCAGAGATGGAGGAAGATAGATACCGTGCCACATGAAGATCACCAAGGAGCCAAGAAACAAAAGATGAAAAGGAACAAAGCTCTTCCCCCAGAGCTGACAGACAGAGAAAGCCTTTCCCTGGAGCCAGTGCCCTAAATTCAGACTTCCAGCCTCCGAAACTGTGAGAAAATACATTTCTGTTTGTGAAAGCCACCCACTTGTGGTATTTTTTTGTTATAGAGCACTAGATAGCTAAGAAGGAGCTCTGGTAGCATAGTGCCTAAGGCACTTGACTCTAACCAGAAGGCTGGTAGTTCAAACCCACCAGCCACTCCTCAGAAGGAAGGTTGGGCAATCTACTTCTGTAGTGATACTGCCTGGGAAACCCAAGAAGGGGTCGCTATGAGTCAGGTTCAATAGCTAAGAGAGTGGTATAATGCATCTAATAGCATCTGGAATGATTATAAGTTCATTCTTTTATTTCACTAACATTTATTACTGTCATCATCATTTTTATTTATATTAAGGCTTTTTTCCAAACAGAATAGTTGAAGTGACTGAGGAAAAAATGTAGTGGTCAAAAAAAAAAAAAGGAGTAGGATGTCATTGGATGAAAAGAAACTGAAAATTATAAGAAGAACAAGCAGGTTATTGCATGATGATCACATAGAGTACTAAGGAGCGAAATAAGCTCTAGAAACAAGTTTCTCAATATGGATCAGACTTTAGGTCAATTTGAAGTAACTTGGTGGCAATGTTATAGCTTGCTGGGTCATTAGAGACAACTGCCATCAGAGAGATGATTTAAATACAGCTATAACAAGGAACTTTTTAAACTAAAAACAGAGATTCATGTTTTAAACTAAAAAAAAAAAAAAAAAGGTCTTTTGCAGCAGATTTGTCCAATACAATACATTGATTTATTAACTGCTGCTTCTAAAGGGATTTGGTTGTGGATCCAAGTAAAATTAAATCTTTAACAACTTCAATCTTTTCTCCACTTATTGTGATGTTGCTTATTGGTCCAGTTGTGAGGATTTTTGTTTTCTTTATGTTGAGGTGTAATCTGAACTGCAGATTGTAGTCTTTGATCTTCATCAGTAAGTGCTTCAAGTCATCTTCACTTTCAGCATGAAAGGTCGTGTCATCTGCATATCACAGGTTGTTAATGAGTCTTCTTCCAATCCTGATGCTGATCTTCCCATAGTCCTTCTTCTCAGATTATTTACTCAGCACACGGATTGAATAAGTATGGTAAAAGGATACATCCTTGACATACACCTTTCCTGATTTTAAACCACGCAGAATCCCTCTTGTTCTGTTTGAATGACTACATCTTGGTCTATGTACAGGTTCCACATGACCACAATTAAGTGTTCCAGAATTTGCATTCTTCTCAATGTTACCCATAATTCATTGTTATCCACCCAGTTGAATATCTTTTCATAGTCAATGAAACACAGGAAAACATCTGTCCTGATTATCTAGTGATGCTGTAACAGAAAAACCACAAACGGATGGCTTTAACAGACAGGAACTTATTCTTTTACGGTTTAGAAAGATGGAAGCCCAAATTCAGAGTGCTAACTCTAGGGGCTGGGTGAAGGCCCCTCAACCTTGGGCTTCAGCTCTGCCTCTTATTCCAGGTGCACTGGAGTTAGAGGCCTCTCGTAACTCATGCAGCTGCTGGCTGCTGTGGGTGACGAACCCAAGGTTGCCATGTAGAATGGCACAATCCGAACATCAACAGACAGACTCCTGATTCAAGTCCAGGAAAAATTCCAGGATCCACAGGCAACACAGCAGGCTGGTGAGATGAAGACTCAGCCAGATGCAGGATCCAGATATGCAAAAAAGCTTTGAGAACTTCCTCAAAGCTTCTCCTTATATACTGGAAACAAGCCACTCCCCAAAGTTATCTACTTAGCTTCTCATAGCAGATTCCACCATGGAGGTGATTACAATCTCATCATGGGGAATTACTGCATCCACTGCCTAGTGACTCCAAACCATGGCCCAGCCAAGATGACACACAACCCTAACTGCCACATCTTTCTGGTATTCACTGCTTTCAGGCAAAATCTGTCTGACATCAGCAATGACATCCTTTGCTCCACATCCTCTTTTGAATCTGGCTTATATTTCTTGCAGTTCCCTGTCAATGTACTACTGCAACCATTTTTAAATGATCTTATCTTACTTTATATGGCTTTAATGATATGTGATAATTTCTGCATATTGTTGCCTCACCTTCTTTAGAATGGGCATGGGCATTCAAAAATATGAATATCTTCCACTCAGTTGGCTAGGTAGCTATCTTCCAAATTTCTTGACATAGAGGAGTGAGTGCTCCTAGCATTGCATTCATTTTTTGAAACATGTCAGTGGGTATTCCATCAATTCCCGGAGCTAGGTTTTTTGCCAGTGTCAACAGTGCTGCTTCAACTTCTTCCTTCAATATCATTGGTTCTTGCTCACATACTACCTCCTGAAATGGTGGAATGTCAACCAATACTTTTTAGTATAATGGCTCTGTGTATTTCTTCCATCTTCTTTTCATGCTTCCTGTACAGTTCAATATTCCACCCATAGAATCCCTCAATTTTGCAACTCAAGATTTGAATTTTTTCTTCAATTTCTTTCAGCTTAAGAAATGTGAATGCATTCTTCCCTTTTGGATTTCTAACTCCAGGTCTTTGCACATTTCATTATAATGCAGCTCCTTGAGCTGCCCTTTGGAATCTTCTGTTCAGCTCTTTTACGTCATCATTTCTTCCTTTCCCTTTAACTACTCTATGTTAAAGAGCAAGTTTCAGAGTCTCTTCTTGTGTTTATTTTTTTTTTATTTAATGACCTTTTGCCTTCTTCATGTATAATGTCCTTGATATCATCCCACACTTACCTGATCATTAGTGCTTAATGTGTCAAATCTATTTTTGAGATGGTTTCTAAGTTCTGATGGGGTATATTTAAGGTTATACTTTGACTCTTATGGACTTGTTTTACTTTTTTTCAGTTTCAATTTGAGCTTGCATATGAGCAACTGATGATCTGTTCTACAGTTTGCCTCTTGCCTTGTTTTGATGATATTGAGTTTCCCCATCATCTTCTTCCAAAGATGCTGTCTATTTGATTCCTGCCCTTTTCATCTGGCGAGGTCCATGTGTATAGTCACTGTTTATGTTGTTGAAAAAGGTGTTTGTATTCTAATCACCAGTTATTATCTATGTATCTTGATGGCATGCTTGATCTATTTCAGACTGCTAAGTTGGTAGAATTCTTCATTATTATTGTTTTTTATCATTAGCATTACTGGTTATTGCATACACTTGAATAATAGTGGTATTAACTGACCTTCCTTGGAGGCAAAAGGATATTATCCTATCACTGATAGCACTGGACTTCAGGGTAGGTCTTAAAATGTTCTTTTCAACAATGAATATGATGCCATTTCTCTTCAATTTGTCATTCCCAGCATAGTAGACCATATGCTTTTCTGATTCAAAATGGTCAGTACCAGTTTATTTCAGCACACTAATGCCTAGGATCTTCAAATATTCCATTTCATTTTTTACAAAGTCCTATTTTCCTAGAGTCATATTTCCTACATTCCACATTTAAATTGCTAACGCATGTTTGTTGCTGTTTTTTTTTCATTTTGTGCCACATCAGGAAATGATGGTGCCAAAAGCTTTTGTCCATTCATATCATTAACGTCGATCTTCCTTTGAGGAAGTAGCTCTTCTCCAGTTATATTCTGAGTGGCTTCTAACTTGAAGGGGTCATCTTCTAGCACTGTATCAGTGTTCCACTGCTATTCATCAGATATACACTGGCCAGGTTTTTCCATGTTGATCACCAGATCCTTAATCTGGAAACTCCAGTGAAACCTGTTTACCATGGATAACCCTGCGGCATTTGAAATACCAATGGCATATCTTCAACCATCACAGTACCATGCAAGACACCACAGTACAACAAAGTGACAGATAAATAGGAATAGCTTGCAATACACTTTGACCTCAAGCTTCATAGTTTAATAATAGCTTTTCAATGTTAATTCATATTAAAACATATCATGGCTAAATATGTTGTTGTTGTTGTTATTTGCCATCGAGTCGGCCCAACTCATAGCGACCCCTCCTTGGGTTTCC
>NW_006922438.1:441199-448796 GCF_000298275.1 Orycteropus afer afer
CAACAACAAATATTATCTTTAATCATTAATCACTCCATGTAAAATATAGCCTGACTAAAAGAAATCAGAATGGCTAAGGTAGTAGTCTATTCAAGATTCTGCTTAATACAATTTATTATTTTGAACATCAATATTTTGAAAATAATCTACCATGCCTAGGTATTGATATGTAAATATGTCTGTAGTCTTCTTTTTAATCATGAAACAATAAGTTAAACTGAAAATGTTTGTACCCTCCCTATACAATAAATTTTAAATATACTTGACTGCTCATGTATATATAATCATAATATATCTGATAAAGAAATATTGAACATGGCCATTTTATAGACGTTTACAATGATCTCTTCACTAAAATGGAAGAAAATTATAATGTGTCTTCTTGACCAATTTCTTTATTTAATAAATATTTATTAAATACCTACTTTTTACTAGGAGCTCTTGTAGCATAGTGCCTAAGGCACTTGACTGCTAACCAGAAGACTGGCAGTTCAAACTCACCAGCCACTCCTCGGAAGGCAGGTTGGGCAATCTACTTCCATAGTGATACTGCCTTGGAAACCCAAGGAGGGGTCGCTATGAGTCACTTCTGGCTCGACGGCACATAACAACGATGACAGCAACATGCTAGGCACCAGGATGGAGCAGTGTATTCTCCTGGAGCTTTTAGTGATTTTTCCTATCTTTGTCTTGTTCTAATGAGATTGTTCATAATCCAGATATTCCAAATTCCTCTTGTTTTGTGTTGCTCTTTTGTTTAGGGAACTTATTACTATTTGGATATTACTTCAAACTTTACATCTGAATGTGCTCAAAGTTTATAGGAAGTTCATAATTTTTCTCCACTCCTGAGGAAGTTACTTCCCATAACACTCTGGTTAAGTGTCTGGACTGATGACTTACTGTTCTGTAAAGGGCTTTTGTCTATGCTTACTCATTGCAGCAATTCTCTACTTAAACCCAAGCTCACTATGTTCTATAAATCAGTCCCTGGTCCTTTGTGACATATTCCACTGTAATATCGGAGAAGTTTATCCCAGGAATAAATTCCTTGCTGAGAAGAACACCTTCCTGATCAGAATATGAGGCAAGGACAGGTTTTTTTCAGTAAATGGAACTTTGGTTATGATATCCTTGGAAGACCAATAAACGCACCTTCTTAGGGGGTTCAGCAGTGGTCCTATTTACCACTCAGTGACATTTTAATATGGGCTGTGGTGGCACATTGTGATGACAAGAGCAAAAATTATATATTATCTTGCCACAACTCAATGAGTTGAAAACACCAACAAAAACCAAGCTGCAAAAGCATTCTGCTGTGAGGACCATAAAATAAATATGCTCTGTAGATTGATAAAGACATTTACACAAGCCCCAAACAGCAAATGAGCTGAAAGTTCATTGGAGAATGAGGCCATATGGGAAGACATATAGTTTTTATGAATCTTAGGTAATAGTAAAGTTCTAGCTTTTTCATTAACGCTGAGTGAAACGGTTCTGATTGATCTGTATTATTTTCAATAGAATACCATTCAGGAAACCTCCAGCCTACTCTAAGTTCTAAAAGAAAGGGAAAGCCTGAGAGAACAGTAAAGAGGAAATAGTATGGAGCACTTTAATTTTAATCTTCAAATGTGCTCCCTTTTTCTTTTCATCATGAAATTGGCCACAGAGCCTTTTGAAGTGGGTTTGGGAGACAATAAAAATGCTTGAGAGCGCCTGGACCAATATGAATGATTAAGTGGAAACACAGTGCGAAAAGAACAGTTTCTAATGAAACGAAAGGGGAAATAAAAGGGCACCCTTACTCCAAAACGAATAAAATCATCTTTGAACAAGTAGTAGTTCAATTGTAGTAGAATATTTGCAACTATAAAAGATTTAAAAGGCACTAGATCGATACTTAGAGAGAGAGGACTGTAAACATTGATGTTGATGGTGAAAAAATGAAGCAATAAAGAGGTTAGCACAAAAACTACCTCTCTCCTCAGTTGGAGCCTATTCAAACAGGATTTCTTCCCTCTGTAATAGGTAAATCTAAAATTTCAGTTTTTCAATGCCTCCTATCCTATTGAAAACGTTTATTATTATAGTAGATGTTATTTATGTTAAATTCTTAAAAATTTCCTTTTAGGATTTTAAAGTAATTTTATTATTTACGAATTACATTAGTGAAGTATTTCCCACTGAAGGATATATTAGAAATTCTTGTTTTGACTGTTTTAAATCTTAGCTAAAATGTGTACAGTTCATGCTCCTTTTTGAATCACAATAAATAAAAAAAATCAATCTTTCAGTCATTTGGCAAACATTTACTGGATACCTGTAAAGTGCTAACACCAGGCAAGTTATTAGGATACATTTGGGAACATAGAGTCTGTGTTCCAGTGAAGGAGTGGAATAAAAAAGTAATAATAACAATTTGACAAACAATAACTGCATACACACACACACACACACACACACAAGAGTATGATATAAAAATAAAAAAATTGACAAAAATGTGTTGAAAATGAGCACAGCTGTAGGGGACTAATTTAAATAGGATATTATAAAAAATCTTTCTGGAAAGAAGGGTATATTTATTCTGAAGTTGGGAGGATTAAAGTACTTTTATATATGAAATAGGGGTGAAATAAGGAGGGGTGGGGAGATGACCAGGCGGTGCTCTAGGGGAGACAACATTTCCATCAATGGAAATGGCATGTGTAAACATGCTGGGGAAAGAAAATGCTCAGTATTTCCTAGGAACAGAAAGGAGAGGTTGCTGATGCTGAGTGATGGCAGAAGTGTCTGAGGTGAGATTAGAGAGAGAGAATAGTGTCCATACGGAAGCTTAACAGGCCTTTTCAAGAAAATAGAATGCTGTCTGAGGTTCATTGGAAGCCACTGGTTTTAAGCTCAGAAATTAAGTGATTGCATTTATATTTAGTCTGATCACTTGTAATTTGCTTCCTGGAAGATGGTTTGGAGGGAGACAAGTGCAGAGGAAGACTAGTTAAGCTATTGCAATAGTCCAGAATAAGAAGGTGGGCTCTTGATAGAGGAATCACAATGGAATTGGAGATATGGGGACACACATGATACATTATGGAGGAAGATTGGACAAAATGAAAATTGATAGGATATGAAGTTGAAGGAGAGGAAGAAATACAGAATAACCCCTGGCTCATGGCTTAAAATATTTTGTGACTATTGGTGGCTTTTACTATGAGAAGAATATATTTGGGGACAGAGAGGATGAAGTGAGGTTTACTGGAGAAACTTACAAAGAAACAGCACACTGTATGGGCCCTGTCCCCTTTCTACCTACTGAGTAGTGTGCTTGCATCAGGTGTAGCTGAATTCACCAAGCAAAATAAAACGACCACATCCCCATTGCTCTACATAAGTTTGGATATATGGGGATACAAAGAACATTTGCTTGCTGCGGAATAACAGAAGTCTCTTCATTGAGAAAAAGGTCTCATGAGGGGTGCCTTTGGAGTTCAGGTGTGGATACTAGTCGGAACTTCCATTGTGCTTGCTCAGATATTCTGAACCTGTTGCTAAGTTCATAAAAGGGAAGAGGAAATGAACCTCCAAAACTGAAAAATCAAATTCACTGCCATCGAGTCAATTCCAACTCATTGTGATCCCCTTTGGGTTTCTGAGGAGTTAAATCTGTACAGAAGTAGATTGCCCAGTCTTCCTTCTGCACAGTGGCTGGTGGGTTTGAACCACCAGCCTTCTGGTTATTCTGGTTAGCAGTCAAATGCCTTAGGCACTACACCACCAGAGCCCCTTAATGAGCCTTCAGAACTGTCTAAATTTGATTCCCTTCTGAAAAGGGGAAAATAAAAAAATAGGAATTCCTGTAAAATATAATATAGAGATACCTGGGAAGACAAAGTCTGGATTAATGTATAAATGTGGGTGTATATTGCATGCAAAATCACAGTCCAGAACTGAATAGTCACAAACATATTTGGAAAGAGCATAGACAGGCCTGTGGAAAACTCCAATAAATTAGAATGGGTAGTGGAGGAATATCTGAACAGGAGAGACCAGTGAAGTAGAAGAAAACTAGATTAGTGCACTTTCATGTAAACTGAGGTGAGGGCTTCAAGATAAAAGGTGGGTCAGCTGTGTAGACTGCTACCAGCATTTTCAACTAATACAGAATTGGTTTCCTTTTCAAAAAAAAAGAAAAAGATATTTCATTCAAAACAATACAGTAGGCTACTGGGAATGAGAAGGGTATATTGACCAGTCTACTAAGATTTATTTGTTGTTGTTGTTAGGAGCCATTGAGTTGACTCTCAGTCACAGTGACCCTATGTACAACAGAATGAAACACTTCCCAGTCCTGCACCATCAGAGCTCCTGATGCAAGATTTACTTGTCCCTTCCTGGGAGTGGCTGGTAAATTTGAACTGTCAGCCTTCTGGTTAGCAGTCAAGTGCCTTAGGCACTATACTACCAGAGCTTCCAAGATTTACTTAGGAATTAAAAATATTAATTTTCTGAAATATTTCCTAATAAAGATAAACTAAATTTTGTGTCCAAAATCTTATGTGAAATGACTGTGTCTGTCAATGGAAAACTAATAAATTTAAGTGAATTTCCCCTCAACTGACTCACATTTCACATCATATTATCAATTTGGACTTCTTTTGCTCCAGATCTGAGAGTCAAATTTAGAATCATATTTCTGATGTGTTAGTCATTCCTGAAGATATTATCCCCTCACCTCAATGTCGTAGAGTCTGACTCATAGTGACCCTTCCTTAGGCTCCAAGGCGGTATCTCTACAGCAATAGATTGCCCAGTCTTCTTTCTGAGGAGTGGCTGGGAGGTTTGAACAGCCAGTCATCTGGTTAGCAGTCAAATGCCTTAGGCACTATATCACCAGAGTTCCTTGAAGATATCATAACATTGGAGTATTTTTAAAGAGAAAAAGGGTTACATAATCCTTCTGTGTCTCCGGGGTCCACAAAATAAGCCTTGTTTATATCAGACATATTTTATTAGTAAAGCTAAGCCATATTTTTTTTGGTTTTAAGAAGACTTCTGGCGATATTTTTCATTTAAGTGTTAAAAATTATCTCAGGCAATAGTTGCAAGGATTCATCGAGGCTTCTTGACTCCAGCAAGTTTGAATCCATGAGAATTTAAATTCTTCTGCACTTTCCTCTTTTGGATCAGGATTCTTTTACAGAATTTTTGATCAAAATGTTCAATAATGGTAGCCGGGCACCAACCAGTTCTTCTGGTCTCATGGCAAAGAAAGTATACTATTTTAAGATCTATCTGTATGGTATCAAAGTGATGATAGCAACTTGAAAGACTAGATAGGAACCTTAAGGAGAGGAACACCTCAGAAAAAGAGTGTGAGGATGGTTGTACAACTCAAAGAACGTGCTCAGTGTCACTGAACTGTACATGTTCAAACAACTGAATTGGTAAATGTTTTGCTATTTATATTCTCAACAACGAAAAAATAAAATTTTTAAAACATGAGCCTTGCACTTTCTATCAGTATAGGACTGAAATTCCATTAAAATTCTTATGGGATCAATTTTATACAAATTAATTTTTTATTAATTACCATGAAATGCACTGATACATTAGGCTTAAGGAATGCAGAGAAAATAATATGTTAATTGAAGTCGCCTGCATGATAAAAAAAAATGCCAATTGAACCAAAACCCTTTATCAAAATTAATTTTAAAAAAAGTGCATATTTACTTTCAATGTAGTCAGCCTAAATTTGTAAATTTCAGGTAAACTTTTCAAATACTAGGATATCATCAATATTTTAATAGTTTAATTTTAAACATAACAATTATATTTCTAATTCCTTTTGGTGAACACAGTGAACTGTTCTTAACTGAGCTCTCTCAAACTCACTGCCATTGAGTCCATTCTGACTCGGTTGTAAATTTACTAAAACAGATTGCCCCATCTTTCTTCCATACAGCATCTGGTGGGTTTGAACCACTGACCTGTCAGTTACCAGCCAAATGCTAGTGACATTTATCTCTAGTAACAGATGAAACTATAAAAGATTCACCATTTATACCTCAAATCATTTATATAGGCATGAAAGTTTAGACAAATAACTACTTGCTAAAATTAAACCATTCTTTAGTTATTCAGTGAAATAAAAATGTATATCTTTGCATTATTTTCTATGTTTAGAATTTATTCAATAAACTAATTTTGTCTCTATTTTCTAGGTCTTCTACCTCATTGTATGTTATATTTTTTATTTTAAAACACATTGTAACCTGACATTTGTGTTCATGTTATTCTTTTAAGGTCAATTATGATGGAGACAACCTAGTTTATACAAAATTTATTATTTTACAGTTCTCTTTTTTCTAAATCTAAACCATTGTTATTTGTTTAAGGTTTTGAAAGTAAAATAAAACTTATTTATTCAATTTTTTCTCTCTCCTACCTACTTATTCATAATAATATCCCAAGACCTTCCATTCACTCTGTGCCTCATTGTCCACACCTGTAAAATGAAAGTATACATGTGTGACTTTTTTAATGGTCAATCTATTCTTATTAAAAGGAGCCTTCAGAGCACAGTGGTTAAGTGCTCAGAGGCTAATCAAAAGATCAGTGATTTGAACCCAGAAGCCACTCCATGAGAGAAAGGTGTGCCAGTCTGATTAAACAATCAAAACCAAACCCAATACTGTGGAATCTGGAATCAATTCTGACTCATAGTGACCCTATAGGACAGAATAGAACTGGCCCATACTGTTTCTGAGGCTGTAAATCTTTATGGAAGCAGAGTGCTTCATCTTTTTCCTGTATGGTGGCTGGTGGGTTCAAAGCACTGACCTTTTGTTTTGGTTAACCACCAAGTGCATTAACAACAGTGCCACCAGAGTTCTTGGAAATCCTAGAGGACAATTGGGTGGCCTAGTGCCTAAGGTTTGACTGCTAACCAGAGGGCTGATATTCAAACCCACCAGCCACTCCTCAGAAGGAAGATTGGGCAAGCTACTTCCATAGTGATCCTGCCTCAAAAACCCAAGGAGGAGTCACTATTAGTTGTATCAGACATGATGGCAATGTGTTTTGTTTGGTTTATAGAGTTGCTATGAGTTGGGATCGACTTAATGGCATTGGGTTTATACCCATTTAGCCATTCCAGATGAAGAAAGAGTGAGTGTAAAATTTAAAAAAAGGAAAGGAAGAGAAGAGAGGGGATGAAAAGGAATGGAAAGAAGTCCTAATCACAGGAGAAGCCAATGGGGTCTTGCAAGTCTTAAGAGGTTTACATGGTATTAAATTCTATGGGATCTATTCCTTCTTACAGAAAAATGGAGTTCAAGTGTCTTTCTTAGAAGCAAATGACCTATTATAAATTTGTTTCATCTTATTAAAATATCCTGGAGTTTAAAAAGAAATAGCATAATTATTCAGATAATGATAAAGAGATTTTAACAAACTTTTTGAAAGGTTTAGTCTGAGTTAATTTTAGCCTTACAAGGCACTTTGAATTCAATCTCATTTAATTTGCTTGGGCATCTTTAATCAAATCACTCATGTGGACCATCAGTTACAGATTTCTCCCCAATTTTACACCTGAGCT
>NW_006922438.1:449641-450673 GCF_000298275.1 Orycteropus afer afer
TTCCTTCTGAGGAGTGGCTGATGGGTTTGAACCACCAGCCTTCTGGTTAACAGTCAAGTGCCTTAGGCATTATCCCACTAGAGCTCCCAAATCCTGCTATTACGTGCTCAGTTTATCAACATCTCACAGACCCTACCATCTGACACGAAGCAACTGGCAGATCATATGCTAGTATTTGATTTTTAAAGTAAAACTAGGGGAAAATACAAATCTATTAGCCCTATTTTGTTTTAGTTAATTACAGTTTTCACAATAAGTCAACTTTCTCATGAATTGTGTTCTGGTGGTTCATTTTCAGGATTCTTGTTTCCCTGCCCCCCTTTGTCTTCTTATCTGTACTTCAGATGAATTTGCATCTGTTAGACCATGCCTTGGGGTTATATATGGAAAGCAATAGTGTTCATTATCTGGGTGTACATTTTGGGGAGTAATGTGTAGGAAAATCAACCAGATCAACTTTAAGAATTACTCTTATTCAGACAGTCTTAGTTTTACCTTGAAGAAATAAGGCAGAATTTTCTTAGAGCTTTACTAAGAGGATTCAACTGAAATTCAGCTGATTTAAAGAATTCTTGGTCAAAAATGCTTCTTGGAAGATTATGAACTACTCTTGGGGTTTAATAGTCATTAGTAGGACAATTAGGGCTTATTATGAAGGATTAAGTGGAAGAGTTAGGGGCCAAGTGTGAAGGCAGAGAATATGTAATGTTCTAAGTGGAAAATTGTCACTCCTTCAAGGTTATTTACATGAGTTACCAATCCATCAAACTTGTATCTTTCTATATGGAGGAGGAGAAATATTATCTAGTGAATGCTTCTAGAATTTTTTTTTTTCAAATAACATTTTATTGTGTGTTTGGTAATGATTTTCATAGTAAATTAGGTTCCCATTTAATAATTTCTATACAAATTGTTTAGGAGCTCTGGTAGCGTAGTGCCTAAGGCACTTGATTGCTAACCAGAAGGCTGGCGGTTCAAACCCAC
This sequence comes from Orycteropus afer afer, assembly GCF_000298275.1. Taxonomy (NCBI): domain Eukaryota; kingdom Metazoa; phylum Chordata; class Mammalia; order Tubulidentata; family Orycteropodidae; genus Orycteropus; species Orycteropus afer. The sequence continues at coordinate 450,626 of NW_006922438.1, forward strand.
CAGCCACTCCTCAGAAGGAAGGTTGGGCAATCTACTTCCATAGTGATA
>NW_006922438.1:451405-453791 GCF_000298275.1 Orycteropus afer afer
AAAAAAAAAAAAAAAAAAGAGGGGGGGAAGACCCTCAACAAGATGAACAAGATGGACTGACACAGTGGCTGCAATGATGGGCTCAAGCATAGTAACAATTGTGAGGCTGGCACAGGACCAGGCAATGTTGTATTCTGCTGTATATAGGGGCACTATCAATAGGAATTGACTTGACAGCACCAAAGAAGAGGATACATACTGCCATCAAGTCAATTCCAACTCATAGCAACTCTCATTGGGTTTCCAAGTCTTTATGGAAATAGATTGTCTCATCTTCCTTCCATGGAGCAGCTGGTAAGTTTGAATTGCTGACCCAATTAGTGGCCAAATGCCTTACCCACTAAGCCACCAGAGTGCCTTAAAAGGATAGGTAATGCCATTAGCCCTGTAGACTAGCTTCTTCTCTGAGACTTTAGTTCCCTTCTTTCTCTTTTGCTTTTAGCAAGTAGAGACCAACAATTGTATCTTAGGTAGCCACTTGGAAGTTTTTAAGACCCCAGATGCTACTAACCTCACTAGCATGCAGAATGTGAACTTTGTGGTGCCAATTGACTGAGTTACTCCATAAGACTAAGAATCTAGTTTTCAAACACAGAAAATCATTCTTGCAAGGTGTTTGGTAATGTTTGAGAAGTACGTGTAACTGTGTTCTCTATGACTATGTATGTATACAACACATATCTGTATGTACATGTAGTACTTCTATCTGTGCACATATATGTACTTGTACTTTTACCAATCCACACACATAGCTTCTAGGAATATTTCACATAGTTGCCAAACAATGAGTTGCCCTAGATCACAACTTCTCCTACCTTCAATGGGTCTGAGGATCTGCATCTAGTCTCAATTTCTCATGGGACTGGGAACTGGAAAAGTCTGGGCAGCTGTCATTTTTTTCAGAACTCTGTGAAATAGCTGGATCTAGTCTGAAATTGTGTAGGACCTCACAAAGATGTTAATGTTGTTACTGGGGTCCCTGAAACCCTGAGCAGGGGTCCTTGCCTTTTACTGACAAAGAATTGAACAACATAGGAAAATGTCTACTTGAACCAAAGTTTATTAAAGATAAAGGAGAGGGGAGAGGTTCATAAGGGAGAGATGGAGGCAGTTTTTACCTATGCTTGCTGTTGTTGTTGTTGTTAGGTGCCATCGAGTCGGACCTGACTCATAGCGACCCCTTCTTGGGTTTCCGAGGCAGTATCACTATAGAAGTAAATTGCCTCATCTTCCTTCCTAGGAGTGGCTGATGGATTTGAACTGCCAGCCTTCTGGTTAGCAGTCAAGCCTTAGGCACTATGCTATCAGAGCTCCTTTACCTACGCTAGCCTATAGTTTCTGACAGAACAAAGGCTTTCTGAGGGTTTATAAAGGAGCTCTGGTGGCGTAATGCCTAAGGGATTTGACTGCTAATCAGAGGTTGGTGGTTCAAACCCACAAGCCACTCTGTGGAAGGAAGACTGGGCAATCTACTTCCCTAAAGATTTGTTGTTGTTGATGTTGTTGTTGTTGTTGTTATGTGCCATCCAGTCGGACCCGACTCATAGCTACCCCTCCTTGGGCTTCTGAGGCAGTATCACTACAGAAGTAGATTGCCCCAAGGAGTGGCTGGTGGGTTTGAACAGCCAGCCTTCTGGTTAGCAGTCAAGTGCCTTAGGCACTATGCTACCAGAGCTCCTCCCTAAAGATTTACCGCCTTGGAAACCCAAGGGGGTTACAATAAGTCAGAATCAACTCAACGGCAGTGAGTTTGGTTTGATTGTTTTTGGATGAAGCATTTTGATTTTGGGAAAAAGGCATTATCTTTATTCATAAATGGCAGGGATTTCTGAACTCCCTCCCCCAAAGGTGAGGTTAGAAAGATATGCACTCAGGAAGTAGACAAGATGGATTTCACTGCAAAGGCTGTCAGATAACAAAGAAGGAGTCTGTTACAAAGGCTGCTGGGCACATGCATGATGTCTCTGGTTCTTGGTTCTGGTCCCAGGAAGGGATTCTTGTTCTTCACTGCTTCTGGTGGAAATTCACTTTATCAGTCAAGTTGAATTTTAGTGCTCCTGTTCTGCACCTAGTGAGGTACTTGAAGGACAACTCAGGAGGTTCATCAGCATTTTACAATGGTCAAGCTTGTAGGGCTTTTGAAATGCAGTTTATTTTGCCTGAGGGCCTGGTTTGTTAATTACATGCAGTTCTTTGTCTCCAGCTGCAATGTGGTGGTCTGCCAGGTAACTATTCCAAAAATACTGAGTCAGAGACCTTGATTTAGCCAGCCTTACCTGTTTCAATGGGAACTCTGGTAGCATAGTGGCTAAGACACTTGCCTGCTAACCAGACAGCTGGCGGCTCAAACCCACCAGCCACTCCTCAGAAGGAAGGTTGGGCAATC
>NW_006922438.1:455741-476826 GCF_000298275.1 Orycteropus afer afer
TTTCCAAGGTGGTATCTCTACAAAAATAGATTGCTTAACCTTCCAGAGTGGCTGGTGGGTTTGAACTACCAGCCTTCTGGTTAGCAGTCAAATGCTTCTGGTTAGCAGTCAAATGCTTTAGGCACTATACTACCAGAGCTCCCTTATTGACTCAACAAGCTATAAAAAGCATCAAGCTGCTCCCAGAGGGGAGACAGAATCTGAAGTGGAATACCTTTCTCTGCCTTTGTTGCAACTGGAGACTAAAGCCTTCTCTTTTCCTCACGTGGTTTCTATTGGTGAGAGTGGCACTGGGCACAGACCTGATTTGAGGGAATAGCTCTATAAAAACGCTAGGCACAATGAGGATTATAAAGAGAAGAGGAAGGAAAAATATGGAAGATCAACCATTGGCTAAACATAACATGACTGATTATTGAATCTTTCCCTCCTCCTTTACTAAGATCAAACTGATATCAAGTCACTAGGTGGCCTCTGGCTCTCCACTCAGCCATATATTTTTTTTTGAAATTCAAGGTTAGCAATTTGGGCTTTGAATGGGAAAGAAAAGACTGCAAAGCTGGGTGAAAGAAAAACCTGCTGGCAGGATCAATCCTGGTCTGGAACTTCTTTAAAGTGAATAATTGGTTTCTGGGGAAAGAAAACCTTAAAATGAAAGTTAAGATGTCTGTTATTATTTTTCTTCAACTCTAAACAAAGCTCAGGCAAATCACTTTGTTCCAGATTGCATGCAGTGTATGGTTTTCTTTATTAGGGATAACCCAGAAAGACTTCTGAAGAACGAATGATGTGTTATAGAGCAAATAAATCCATCTGTTGTTGCAGCCTAGGGAAAAAATTATAACATATGCTTTCAATGTCAAATAAAAACAAACCCAGACTTAGGTAAAAGAGACTCCATTCAAAAATATTATTGTTATAAAGGAGAGGAACTATTGCAATAGGGGAAGGGGGACAATCACAGTAGAGAGAATATTCTTGAAATTGGACCAAATGCGGGTCCCTGTCTGATGCACAGTCAGGCCAAAACAGTTTACACACTGAGTGATTAAGAGGAGAGAAAGTTATTTATTGCATAGCGGCAATGCAAGGAGACAGGGGCCATACCCAAATCCGACTCCCCGAATGGCAGTTGGGTTATAGTTTTTCTAAGTTTCAGGAGAGGGGATTATACATATTCATAAAACTTCAGGAATTTGGATGTGAATTAGTTGAGGATTGGCTGAAACTTCCTTTGCCTTGGTTTAAAGGGACAGTCGTTTTTTAATGCAGTGCACTTGCTCACTGGATGAGTCACACTGGCTTCCTGTGTTCAGCTGATTCAGGTTTAGGTAGAGGGGAGAATAGCATTTCCCATTCTCAGGAATAGCCTTTAAGGATGGGTTATGTGCTGTCCAGCCAACTTCAGGGGCCATGAGAAATGAAAAAGCTTAACCAAAGTTTGGTCAAACCAAGTTAGGAGGTATTTGGTAGTTGGTATAAACAGTTCAGCTAGTCATATTTGAGGCAAAGTGTAGAAATGTGGAGTATGTTTCTGGTCACATTATAGGTAAACAAGTGGGACATATGTGAGTCTTATCTAACTTATATGGGGAAGGCTGATTCTTTACAGTAAGCTCTTTCTGAGAACTTAAAGACTGTGTTAATTTGTTAATTATCCATTCGGGTTTCTCAGGATCACAGGGTTCAAGTAAAGTTTAACATTGCCACAAATTAACTTTTTCTACTTCTTAAAAGCAATACCCTGCCTTTCTCAAAGATAATTTTTAAGATTATATTTTGTGGGCATTCTCTGTGGCAGGAGATAGAGTCATCAAATACTTTATTATGATACTACTTTCACCATAAAAAATGATTCACCAATATGAATGAGAAACCATTTTAATTCTTGTCCAGATTTCCAGGTCCATGGAGTTGGTTTAACCCATCCAGACCATTTGCCCTTAGGCATTCCTTTGAACCTTGAACCTTGAAGTAACTGGCTTCCTAAAGTCACCACAAGTCAAATAATAGCCTAGTAAATCGTTTAGCTAAGTACTTTAGCCAGATTGTTTTGGTTTAAAGGAGTTCAGGTGGGTAGTGGTCAAGGCATTTGGCTGCTAATCAAAAGTTTTAGGGTTTGAACCCACAAGCCACTCTGCAGAAGAAAGAGAAAGACAGCCTTGGAAACCCAATGGGGGTTACTATGAGTTGGAATTGACTTTATGGCAGTAAGTTTGGTATTTTTCTGGTTTAATCTTAGACATTGGACTCTTTTTAAAGAATTATCTATATTCAGTCAGTTTTGAGAAACAGAAACTCCAGAGTCTGGCTGGAAGCTGTATTTTAGGGTAAAGTGCTATTATAAAAATCCTGTCCTGCCCCTGAGAATGTTGATGAGTGAGTATAAGAATCTCTGGAGGTTTTCTCATCTTCAGAATTCTCATCTGAGTTCCAGGCCAGACGTTCCTTGGTTCATGAACTGAAAAAGAAAGCTAATGCATGCACATGCAAATTTAATATTGTAAACATTTTAGTTTTTGACAGTTCCTTCCACTATCTAACCATGAACCTGCTTGCTTGTTTTTTTTTTTTTTTTTAAGTAGATTCACCTCAAAAAAGAAGAAAAGCATTCTCCAAAGTTTGAGAACTTTGGAGAGCTCAACATTCATCATTTCTGTTGGCGTATATGGCCCAGTGAAAGAAATCTGACAATTCTGGCTGCTAAGCTACCCACATTCTTGCCCATCTGTTTGGATGGCATAGTGCCTCACTCGAGAAACACTGCCAATATTTGTTGGGAAAAAAAAAAAAAGCATGGCAAGATAAGGTGAGATAAATCACCTGCATGAACAGAACTTGAATTCCATAAACCTGCATGCTTGATTTTTTTGTTTTGTTTTGTTTCGTTGTTCTGTTGCCATGCTTTGTGAGATGATAGGAGAGAGCCTGCTAAATTCATCCCCAAATAACATGGTAAGAGAGTGAAACTTGGAAAAAGCAAAGGGATCTGTTATGTTAGTTTATGAAATTACAGGCATCCTTTTATCAATGAGAAGGTCATTCTCAGCAGTATTATTTCTACTTACCTGCTGATAATCTTTCCAAATAAGTGAACAAACTTCCAGTTTTTCCAAAAGCTAAAGAAGCATGAGAATCAATCATCGTGCCTATTCTAACAGCAAGACAAAAACTGGACAAACTGAAAATAGTAATCCTTACACCCATCAGAACTGAAGTCACAAGGCAAACCACTGCCAAAAATTAGAGAGAGGCTGATACAGAGAATGAAAATCCTAGGAGTAGAAGCTCTCAGTAGGAGCCAAGGGAACCGTGACTGACAAATTGCTAAAGACTCGGTGTGCATTAGCAGGAGAGCTAAAATCTCCAGGAAGCTTAGTCTTACGGGGACCCACACACTTTAGTTTACTTGGTGACGTTACCTGCAGGAGACTCACCAAGTTCTCACTGTGAAGACTGGAAGAAAAACCCCTTGTACTTCCAGCCCAGGGAAAGGGGAAAGTAGCAAAATATACCTAGAGCTTTCTATTGTCCTTAATGAACACCTGCCCTTAAGGGGAACTATTTAATCAGAGCCTAACCTACTTACAGAGTCCCTGGGTGGTACAAATGGTTAAGACCTCAGCTAGTAACCTGCAGGTTGGCTGTTTGAATCTACGCAGAAGAAGCTAATATGGAAAGATCAGAGCCATTGATAACTTTTTTGGAGTGCAGTTCTACTTTGAAACACATGGGTTTTAATGCCTATAATCCATTGGAATAGAATTTCCAGGCCTTTCTTCCAGGGTATCTCTCAGTAGATTTTAACTGCCAACTTTTGGTTAGCAACCAAGAGCTTAACCTTTTGCACTAACCCATACCCTATGCAATCAGAAATATAATCTACTCAATACACAATCATATGAAGACCTTGGTTATTACATAACCAGTTTTCTAAACATCTAGATTTTTTTAAGGAGCCCTGTGGTTAATGTGCTTGTCTGCTAACCAAAGTTTGGTGGTTCAAACCCAGCAGGCACTCCATAGGAGAAAGAAGAGGCAGTCTGCTTCTGTCAAGTTTTACACCCTTGGAATCCCTATGGGGCAGTTCTACTCTGTCCTACAGGGTCACTATGAGTTGGAATTGATTCGATAACAATGGATTTTTTGTTATCTTTTATTGCTGTAATCTTTATAAATTGCCAATTTTACAAAAATAAAAATAAAAAACAGTTGATACTCTGCATAAGTTAATCAACCCAATTCTTTATTCATTTCATATTCCCTGAGGCCTTAGTGCAAGGGACTATGATAAACACTCCACTGTCAAACAGCATTATTTGTACGCAGATGAGAATGGTGCAATGAGCAGCTGGTGTTACAGGGCAGAGTAGGGTTAAAAAGAGAAATAAATCTCTGAGACCTTGAATGTGCATAGGATCTTAAGGCCAAGGACAGGAAATGAGAATAACTTTCCCATTATGAAAGGAGAAAAAATAGCAAGTGGTGTAGACACGGGCTACTTTATGCATTTGATGATTGGGACTTGGGAGAATATTTACCTGGTGACTTTAATTTAATATATGAAATGAGATCAATTAAGAGGATATGAGAAAAGAAGTGGGAGTTTTTGTGAGTGAAGAAAAAATGTGGAGACAGTAAAGTTTAAAATGATGGAATTTCAGTGCAGTGTTTCTGTTATTTTCAGTACAAAGTCGTCACGACCACCTGCCCAGCTGTGACTTGCTATAGCAAGGATCAGTTTCTGGGCATCATGTTAAACCAAATTTAAGCTTTTACCATGGGAGTACAAGAGAAAATAGGAGTTATTTGGGAGGGAGCTATAATAAAGATAAACCTGAGATTTAGGCTGAAAAAGGAATGCAATGATGGCAACAGAGGAGTAGGCCTGGCCACTGTTGTCTATTTGCAATGTCCGTGTGGCATAGTAGATAGACAATCATGCACAATGCTTTCTTCTTCAAGAGCAGTTCTGATTTTTTAAGTTTAAAAACCAATGTGGGCATGCTCAGAAGCAAGCATTCAATTGTCTGTCCATCTGCTGCATGTTTTGAAGGAGTAGAACTGTGTTTGTCCACCAATATGAGTGTGTTTACCTCACAATCTGCATGTCTCAGCATATGTGCCAGTGTGATAACCAAAGAAGTAGCAGCTGGTAATAATGAAATATGTATGAATTCCCATTTCCCTCATTGAAATAAAGTTAATAAGTCTTTCATAGTAAGCACCCCTAACTTATTTTGAATATAAAGTTTATGAATGGCCCATCACTTCATTGGGAAGCAGTATTATGGGGCATCAAATTATACTAGAAGTTGGTCAAGCTGCTCTTGAACAAATTATGTAAGTGTAACAATAGCAAAATAAATGATCTGAAGTACTTCACATATATACAAAGATGAGTTAAGTGAAATTTATTATTTTAAGTAGAAGCTATTAATGTAAATGTGGAAATAAATGAAGATCTCCCAAATGAGAACACACTGAAGCTATTTATTCAGTTTGCTATAGCAGTGGAGAAAGCCATCAGCATTTGTGTATGGCAAACTCAAAGGCAGGTAGGGGGGTGGTAAAGCTTTATAGTGGAAAAAAAAAAAGAGTTTCAAGTAGGCTCTGATTGGACATTGCTACCTTGGCAAAATTGGAGAGGATCTAACTTCAAGTGGAGAATCTTATATGATTGGCTTTGGGAACCCACTTGGCTTTCTCTGAATGACCCTTTGTATAAGGTTAATGCAGAAAGTAATTTAAAATGAAAATCAATAGCAATTATTCCTGGAAAGCAGTTGATTAGGAGGTGAGTTTATTATTGACAGTATCTGTTGTGTGTATATTTAGACATAGATACACTTTTACACAATTTTTAAAAATGTACGTGGCAGATAATTCAGGAGCAGAACATCTGGTATGGTGAAGTGATGATGCAATCAATAAGCTGGACACAGTTTTCAAGAGCAGTCACTTCATGTCTTAGGAAATGGACTAAATCTGTACATCAAATTGAAGTGTTTATTTAAGAAAGTATTTATTCAAGTCAGAACACTGAGATTCTGTAGCATTTTAGCTTGGGACTGCTCTTATCTGCCCTGTACCAGTTTTGTGGTTTGTTATTGTACTGGATGAGGCAAGCTAGGAAGACTAGCCCCTCTGCTGCCAGACACGGCTGATTTGATTTACAGTAACATGGAGGAGATCCCTGTGCCCAGGGATATTGCCAAGGACAATAGCAATCTTGGTGGCAAACAGTTGGTAATGGCCAACAGTGCAGCTGCCTGGGACTGTGACGCTAGTTGGAACAAGCTTGCAGTCTTTCTTTCTTTCTTTCTTTCTTTTTTTTCTTTTTAACTTTTATTGTGATTTGGGTGAAAGTTTACAGAGCAAATTAATTTTCCATTCAGTACTTCATGTTGTTGTTGTTATTTTGTGCTGTCGAGTCGACCCCGACTCATACATTTTTTTTCATGACACTGACTGCGATTCTGCACAATGTAACAGCTCTCTTTCCACTTCCTTGCCGTAGTTACCTTTTCCCTGTGTCCTTCCCTCCCATGCACTCTCACTCCCCTAGGTGTCTCCCTGTGCAAACACTGCCCTTCCATGACTGATTGTTCCAAGGACTATATGTACCCTAAGTAAATATTCTCCCCATGTGCCTGTCTATTGTTTGGCTGGAAGCTGTAAGAGTGAATTAAATTCCAGACCTGAAAGGTAAATAGGGGCCATAGTCTCAGGGGTCTCACCAGGCTCTATCAGACCAGCAAATCTGGTCTTTTTTTTTTTTTTTTAATGATTTTGAGTCTTGTTCCACATTGTTCTCCCGCTTTATCCAGGATCTCAAGTGTGCAATCTCTCATCATGAGCTATTATTTACCCATAATGCTCTCATAGATACCTTTTTTCAGGTTTCAGGAGTTATTTTCTATTCCACATTTTTTTTAGAGTTGCTATCATGAAATGGTAATAGATTTTGTCAAATGCTTTTTCTGTATCCATCCAAACCAAAAAAAAACAAACTTACTGCCATCGAGTCAGATCCGACTCCCAGCGACATCTCCTTGGGTTTCAGAGGCAGAAGCTCTACAGAAGTATATTGCCCAATCTTCCTTCTGAGGAGTGGCTGGTGGGTTTGAACCGCCAGCTTCTGTTTAGCAGTCAAATGCCTTAGGTACTACACAGGTGATCATATGGCTTTAGTCCTCTATTCTATTAATACGTGTATTGCAGTAATTGATGTTTAGGTAATAAACCAACTTTATATTTCTGAGACAAATTCCATTTAACATTGATATATAAAAGGAGGAGTGGTTAAGTGCTGAGGTACTAACGAGAGGTCAGCTAGGTGTTGTTTGAACCCAGAAGCATCTCTGCAGGAGAAAAAAACTTAACCATCTGCTTCTGTAAAGATTTCAAAACCAAACTCACTGCCATCAAGTAGATTCTGATTCACAGCAACCCCCATTGGGTTACCAAGGCTGTAAATCTTTATAGAAGCAGGTTGCCTCATCTGTCTTCCATTAAGGGCTGGTGGGTTTGAACCACTGACCTTTCAGTTAGCAGCCAAATACCATAACCATTACACCACCAGAACTCCTTTCTATAAAGATTACAGGCTAGGAAACCCTATGGGACAGTTCTACTCTGTCATACAGTGTTGCAATGAGTTGGAGTTGACTTGAAGGCACAGAACAACAACAAATGGTGTATAATCTTTTTTTGTATGATGCTGGATTTGGTTTGTTAGTATTTTGTGGAGGATACTTGCATTTCTGTTCCTGAGAGATATTGTCCTGAAATTTTCTTTTCTTGTCATGTCTTTATTTGGCTTTGATATCAGGGCAATACTATATCGGCTAACATATTCTTTTGTCATATAAAACCCCCAAAATTCAACACTGACCTCATCATTTATTCCATATTTAGAACTTACAATTTTCTTTTTTCTTATTCCAACTGATCTCATCATATTTCCAATTTCAAAAGCTAGAAGCATAGGAGTCTATTATGTCTCAACTCTCTTTTATTGCATTGCCTGTGTAGGTAAAGAACCCCTGGTGGCACAATGGTTAAATACTTTGATGCTAACCTAACAGTTGACAGTTCAGATCTACCCAGTGGCTCTGTGGGAGAAACATCTGACAGTCTATTCCTGTAAAGATTACAGCCTAGAAAGTACCATGGGGCAGTTCTACTCTGTTACATGGTGTCACCATGAGTCTGAATCAACTCAACAACACTTTGAAATGACTTTTATCTAATAATTTGCTAACAATGTTCTATATGTTTCTAAGTGTCATTTGTACAAAAGCATATGTTTGCTTATTTTCCTGTATGTGAGGAACTTTGTTGGAATTATATTCATGGCTTTAGTCTCCAGGACTTAACAATATTAGGAATTTAGATATCAGATCTGAAACAATAAAAAAAAAAATAACTTAAAATATCCTCCAAGTGAGGATCAATATTATAAATTCAAACTTCATTGGAAAGCATTATAGAACTTAACAAAGAACTAATTTTTTAAGCAGGTGTATTAGTTGCCTATTACTATGCAACAAATTACCAAATTCCTGGCCCACAAAGTGTAAGGCACAACAGTGTGGTGGTTGCTTTAGCCCTAAAATTTCGAGTGAGTTGTTACACAGCAGTGTAACAGAACATCTAAGTGTCCATATCTGAAGGCAGACCACATCCTTCAGATACAACGAAGGATCCACAGATGTCAGCATCTGAAGGATTAAGTGCGGTCAAGCCTCTTGGAGATGATCTGATCTGAGTTGACTGAGGATCATACAGGAAGGCTGTGGTCTTCATCAGGATTTCTATTCCTTGTATCAAGGCAGAGACCTTAACAACAGTTGCCTTGATAAAGAATAAGATAGAATTTAAAAATAGTTTTACTAACCATAATTATAATTTTCTCTGTTTGTTTTGTTATTTCTGTCTATCTTAAGAGAGGGGAAGTAGGAAAAAAAAGAAAAAAAAAAGGCTGAATAGACAAGGATTCTGATTAATCAAGGTATAAATATGTTCTGTTCTGTAAGACAAAATAATACAAGGAAACTAGGTTTTTAGATAGTAAAAATACTTCCCTCCATAAAAAGAATGTTTTGTAAATATCTAACGTTATTTAAAATAAACATTCTTCATTTTTTTTTTCAATGAAGAAAAACAGGAATATTGAGGCAGTGGTAAGTGTTGACATTTAAACTCAGTACATAATTCTTGTCTGTTTACCAACATTTATTTATAGATTTGTATATAGTATTTATTATTTATGTACCTATATTAAGATCATCAAAACCATATGCTTTACTATAATAATATCATATTTTAATTCATGTCAACAACACTGCCCTTATTAGTCTATGATTTTGTATGAGAGTCTCCTGACCAAGTATGTGGTTATTGTTGTATGCCGTTGAGTCAGTTCTGACTCAAAGTGATCCTATAGGGCAGAGGAGAACTTCTCCATGGTATTTCCTATCATTAGGAAATGATAGGATCCACCAGCCTTCTGGTTAGCTGTCAAATGCCTTAGGCACTATGCCACCAGAGCTCCTTTCATCTTTACAGCAGCAGGTCGCTAAATCTTCTCAGTAGCAGAGCTGCTGGTGGGTTCAAACTGTGGACTTTTCTGTTACCTACTGAGTGCTTATCCATCATGTTACCAAGTATCCAGACCATTTATAACCAAACCAAAACCCAAACTCACTGCCATCAAGTTGATTCTGTCTCATAGTGACCCCCATTGATTTTCCAAGGTCGTAAATCTTTACACAAGCAGACTGGCTCAGCTTTCTTCTGTGACAAGGCTGCTGGGTTTGAACCATCAACCTTTTGGTTAGCTGCTAAGTACCATAACCACTATATCACCAAAACTCCTTAGACCAGACACAGACTTCAAAAATTACTCTGGAAAAACATACTCCAAATTGTTATACAACTAGAAGAAAGAGAATTTCTGATATCTAAACTCAATTCTCTCATGAGGAACCTACACATAGACCAAGAGGCTGTCGTTTCAAACAGAACAAGAGGGATACTTCATGGTTTAAAATCAGGAAGGGAGTGTGTCAGTGTTGCATTCTTTTATCACACTTATTCAATCTGTATGCTGAGCAAATTATCCAAGAAGCTGGACTATGTGAAGAAGAACATGGCATCAGGATTGGAGAAAGGCTCATTAACAACTTGAGATATGCAGATGATACCACTTTGCTTGCTGAAAGTGAGGATGACTTGAAGCACTTACTGATGGAGATAGAAGACTACAGTATGCTCTGTGAGTTACGCCTCAATATAAAGAAAACAAAAATCCTCACAACTTGGCAAATAAGCAGCATCACAATAAATGAAAAAAAGTTTGAAATTGTCAAAGACTTCATATTACTTGGTAGTACAATTAACACCAATGGAAGCAGCAGTCAAGGCATAAGAAGAAGGATTGCATTGGGCAAATCTGCTGCAAAAAGCTCTTTCAAGTGCTGAAAAGCAAAGGTATCTCCTTTAAGATTAAGGTGTATCTAACTCAGGCCATGGTATTTTCAATCACCTCATATGCGTGGGAAAGGTGGACAATGAATAAGAAAGACTGAAAAAGAGTTGATGCTTTTGAGTTGTGGTGTTGGCAAAGAATCCTGAGAGTGCCATGGGTTGCTAAAAGAACTAACAAATCTGTCCTGGAAGAAGTGCAGATAAAATGCACCTTGGAAGCAAGAATGGCCAGACTTTATCCCACCTACTTTGGCCATGTTGTCAGAGGGGACCATTCTCTGGAAAAGGATATCATGCTTGGTAAAGTGGAGGGTCAATGGAAAAGGGGAAGGCCCTTAACAAGATGGATTGACACAATGGCTGCAACGATGGGCTCAGGTATAGCAGGGATCATGAGGCTGGCACTGGACTGGGTAGTGTTTTGTTCAATTGTACATAGAGTCACTATGAGTCCAACATAACTTGATGGCACCTAACAACAACTAAAAACTCAGTTCTAGTTTGTAAAAAAAGCAGAAGTTATTTCTGTACTAGATACAAAATTAAGATTCATGTAGGGATAGGGAGAAAATTACTATAAAAGATCATTCATTTCTTATTATTCAAAGGGCCCTGGAGATATCATCTTGCAAACTTGCCTTGAATATTTTTTGTGTGTGATGCTTCTACCCTTAGATTTTTATGTACCATCACCACAGCCACTGTCCTCTCCTTGTGAACAGACCAAATCAGGCCTTCCAGGTGGTAAAGAGTTGCTTATATTTTTGGTTTTACAGAAACACTGGGACAAACACTGTCCCTAGCAACTATCAACCCTAAAAGGAAAAAGCAGATTTGAAAGTCGTTCCTGGGGATGATGGCTTGCAGCCATATGACTACAACCTCCAAACATTTAACTGAATCCCTTGATCATGCTCTCCTTTTTATAAAATCTGTTATTTAGAGAGCAGCAATTCATCTAAACTGAATGGACAAAATCTGAAACGCAACCTCCTTGTGGCCCTGAGATGGCTCACACTAACAACATGGCCAGGCTTTATGAAATACATACCAAAAATTGCTTGGGTTTAAAGAAATTCAGTATCTATTTGAAAATATTGTCTATATTCTTTGTTCAGGAGCTCTGGTAGCATAGTGCCTAAGACATGTGGCTGCTAACTAGAAGGCTGGTGGTTCAAACCCACCAGCCACTCCTTGGAAGGAAGGTTGGGCAATCTACTTCCGTAGTGAGACCACCTCGGAAACCCAAGTAGGGGTTGCTATGAGTCAGGTCTGACTTGACGGCACATAACAACAACAACAATTCTCTGTTCTGGCATCAAAATAAATATTATGAAAAAGTGAAAAGCCATATGGTAAGGCATAGGCTCAGGACTGCATTTTGGAGTGTCATCTTCCAAATTCTCATGCCAACAATCTTATATATTCTCATATGTCATCAGTTGAATCTTTCCTGCTTTATATTCTTGTCAATTGTTTAATAATTTCCCATTCTAGGTACAGGTGTTAGGGTCTGCCCTAAGGGTCAGCCAGACAGTATCTCAGTTTCTATAATGACTAGAACTAGTGTGGCCAACAGCCCTTAGAACAAAACTCCGATACAACAGTTCACCTCTCAGGGAACAGGCACTGTTTGCTTCGTGATCCTTCTCTTTTGTACTCTAGACCTTGAGTCTAAAAGCCGTCTATTTTGCTTGCTGTACTTTTGCCTGTTTTGACCTGGTGTTGAGATACTTCACTTTTCTAAGGTTTGATTTTCTTTGAATACAACTTCATGGTTTTATGACCCCTGTACAACTTTCTAACGCATCTATAAAAAACCTCTTTCCTCAAACTTTAACCCTACTCTAACACTTGAACTTCAAATCTGGTCTAACAAGAGTCAATTAAAAGGAATGAACAAATATGGGATTTTTATTACATACCACTCAGTACTCTGGATGCTTTACATATTCCATTTGGTTATTTTACACAATTCACTGTCCTTATGTTTTCTAAGTAAGGTAACTGAGCCTCAAAAGTGTTAACAATAATAAATCATAGCATATAACAGACACACTTCTCCTTGACGTGAGCTAAAACGCAATTCACTTGCTAAACAATTCCTGAAAACTTCAACCAAAATTGAAGGTGTTGTTGTTGTTGTTGTAATGTGCTGTTGAGTCGACTCATAGCAACCCCTCCTTTGGTTTCTGAGGCAGTATCACTACAGAAGTAGATTGCCCCATCTTCCTTCTGAGGAATGACTGATGAGTTTAAACCACCAGCCTTCTGGTTAGCAGTCACTATGCCACCAGAGCTCCTAGAGTATGAAAAATATCTAAAGATTTATTATTTGTTCATTAAAATTTGAAAGGTAAGTTAATGTGAATTAGTGGTTTTCAACTGGGGGTGTTTTTTCCCCCAGGAGACATTTGGTAATGTCTGGAAATACTTTTGATTGTCCCATGGGGGCTGGGTTGGAATGGGTATTGGTATCTACCCTGAGAATTAAACACTGTACAATGCATAGGAAAATTTGATTATAAGAGCACTACATAAATACACGGGAGCTCTGGTAGCATAGTGGCTAAGACACTTGCCTGCTAACCAGACGGCTGGCGGTTCAAACCCACCAGCCACTCCTCGGAAGGAAGGTTGGGCAATCCTACTTCCGTAGTGATAACTGCCTCGGAAACCCAAGGAGGGGACGCTATGAGTCGGGGCCGACTCGACGGCACATAACAACAACAACAACAACAACATAAATACACAAGGAATCTACTCTAATATTGTTGCTATTGTTGTTATGTGCTGTCAAGTCAGACCTGACTCATAGCGACCCTTCCTTGGGTTTCGGAGACGGTATCACTAGGGAAGTAGATTGCTCAACCTTCCTTCTGAGGAGTGGCAGGTGGGTCTGAACTGCTAGCCTTCTGGTTAGCAGTCAATTGCCTTAGGCACTACGCTACCAAAGTAGCAATAAGAATAATTTATAATTAACATAGACGTTAACCAAAAAACCCAGAAAACCAAACTCACTACCCTTGAGTCAATTCTGACTCATACTGACTCCCATTGGGTTTCTGAATAGTAAATCTTTATAGAAGTAGATTGCCACATCTTCCTTCCTTGGAGCAGCTGGTGGGTTTGAACAGCCAACCTTCTAGTTATCAGGCAAATGTCTTCGGCATGGCACCACCAGAACTCCATAATATAGACTGTGGTAGTTAAGTTTGTGTGTCAACTTGGTTGGGCCTGGTTGACTGGCTGGTAGCTAGCTGGATATAGTAGTGCCCATGATGAAACTGATAATCAACTCTATGGTGGAATCTACTGTGAGCAGCTGAGTAGCTGCCTCAAGGATGTGGTCTGCTTCCTGTATATAAGAAGAAGTCTTGGGGAATGGTCTCTAGCTATGGCACCCTTGAACCCTGCTTGTAGCCACGTCATTGTTCAGCAGCCTGTTATGCTCTGCCGACCTTGAGATTTTCAATGGACCTGAATTAATGGCCTGCCGTGTGATTTGGTAACATTAGTACTGTGCTTTTTTACTTGTCAACCTTGGGCTTGTCAGTCTCAGCAGCCAGCAGCTGTCTGAGTGAAGAAAAACCTCTAGCTTTAGTGGTCCAGGAGCAGGAGGCAGAGCTGAAGCCCAAGACTGAGGGGCTTTCACCTATCCCCTAGAGCCTGGCACTTTGAACTTGGAGTTAAAGCCTCCAAATTGTAAGAATAAACTCCTGTTTGTTAAAGCCATCCCATTTGTGGTGTCTTCTGTTAGAGAGGCACAGAGGTAACCAGAACATAGATGTTATCTTTAACAAAATCTAAGTGTCTGAAGAACTTGTTGTTGTTGTTGTTGTTAGGTGCCATTGAGTCATCTCCAACTCATAGTGACATTATTTATAACAGAACAAAACACTGCCCAGTCCTGGGCCAGCCTCGTGATCCCTGCTATGCCTAAGCCCATTGTTGAAGCCACTTGTCAATCCAGCTTGTTGAGGGCTTTCCCTTTTTGCATTGACCCTCCCCTTTAGCAAGCGATAATATCCTTCTCCAGAGAATAGTCCCTTCTGACAACATGACCAAATTAGGTGAGACAAAGTCTGGCCATTCTTAATTGCAAGAACATTCTAGCTGCACTTCTTCCAGGACAGATTTATTAGTTCTTTTATCTGGCCATGGTACTTTCAGCATTCTTTGCCAACACCACAATTCAAAAGCATCAACTGTTCTTTGGTCTTCCTTATTTGTTGTCCAGCTCTCACATGCATATGACACAATTGAAAATACCATGCCTTGGGTTAGGTGCACCTTAGCCTTCAAGGAGACATCTTTGCTTTTCAGTGCTTGGAAGAGGTCTTTTGCATCAGATTTCCCCAGTGCAATAAGTCATCTGATGTCTTGGCTATTGCTTCCATTGTGTTGATTGTAGAACCAAGTAACACGAAGTCTTTGACAACTCCAATCTTTTCTCTATTTATCGTGATGCTGCTCATTGGTCAAGTTATGAGGATTTTTGTGTTCTTTTTATTAAGGTGTAATCCATAAACAATGAAGAACTTAAAGGCGATTAAAAATATTTTTCTCCTAAAGTGGTCTAATCATTAAAGCATTTATCAGTATTTTAGAATCTTTGTAAGTACAAGTTGGAGATCTCATATTCTTGTCTAGATTTTTGTAAATTATGAATCACTGAAGTCTGAATTAATGAGATTTTATGTAATTTCTATCTCTTAATTCACAAGGATATAGGAAATTTTATTCTCAGCAATGCACTTTTCAATCCTTGATGAAACTCTTGAAATAACTATTGTGTCAATTTTACATAACTCTGACTAGAGGGGAATACTGAATGTGCCTTATTGTTCCTTCTTAATATGATTTCCAGTCTTTTATAAGCACAGATGCAGAGCTATAACATCATATGATTATGGTTTTAAGCTTAAGCCTTTCTGATGGCTTTGTGGAACTAGCCACAAATAAGCATGTCTCTCCTGCCAAGAAAGAGTTTTCACCTTTGTCTGAGTATTATGCTCTCACTTCAGGATTCCATGTCCTTTCAGGTTTGAACTATGAATCACTTTTAATCAGAGATAACTAAGCATGAAAATCAAATGCAAAGCAGTATAGTTTCATGGTGAATTTTCCTTTAATGAAGGCTTAATTTTCTATTTAGTCAGATATCTAGCATGCAATGCTAAAACTCATTATTCAGCCAAAGAAAATCTATATTAAATTCTCCAGAAAATATCTGCTGAAGAAATGCAAACATGTTCACCCAAAGACTTGTGTATGCAAATGCATAAAAACATTACTCAAATTAGCTCCAAATGAAAATAACTCTTATGTCCATCAGATGGTGAAAAGATAAATAAGATGTAGTCTTTTCATACAATGGAATACTATTTTGCAGTATAAAGAAATGAAACACTGAAACATGCTACAACATAAATTAACCTCAAAACGTTATTTTAAGTGAAAGAAATAATTTTCCATAAATCCTAGTGCTATAAGAATTCAGTGCTGCTAACAACCATAAGAGCAGGGAAGAGGGTTCTTTTCCAGTCTAGCTGCTGATGAGAACCTAGCTATGTCTGAATCTGATTATAGCTTTATGAGACCCAAACCAGAGGATTTAACTAAGCCAGACCCAGACTTCAGACTCACAGAAATTCCTATTGTCATCAAGTCAATTTTGACTCACAGTGACCCTAAAGGCAAAGCATTACTGCCCTACAGGGTTTCCAAGACTGTAATCTTTTTGAAAGCAGACTGCATGAGGACTTTGATTCTAGGGCTATGACTCTGATACTAGGGCTACACTGGGTAGACCAAAGGCATAATTGAGGTGAAATAACAGTCTTCATTTTAATAAACGGTTATGCAGAATACATGAGACCCACATATTTGTTATTCACTATGGATTAAAATTAAGAACATAGATTTTAAAAATTTATGCTAGAATAAGATCATTATGAACTGAAAACTCATTACCTTCAAGTAAATTCTGACTCATACAACACTGTAAGAATAGGACAACCCCATACAGATTCCAAGTCAAATAAAATCAAGAAAGCTGTCCATTAGGGTTGTAACTTTTCACCATACTTATTCAATCTGTTTGCTGAGCAAATAATCTGAGAAACTGAACCATATGAAGAAGAATGTAGCATCAAGATTGAAGGAAGACTTATTAACAACCTGCGATATGCAGATGACACAGCCTTGCTTGGTGAAAGCAGAGAAGACTTGGAGCACTTACCGAAGACAATCAAAGACTATAGCCTTCAGTATGTAGATTACACCTCAACACACAAGAAAAATCTCCACAAGTGGGCCATAGCAGCATCCTGATAAACGGAGAAAAGATTGTAATTGTCAAGGTTTTCATTTTACTTGGATCCTCTATCAACACCCATCAAAGCATCAGTCATGAAGTTAAATGACATTTTTCATTGGGTAAATATGCTGCAAAAAATGTTTTTAAAGTGTTAAAAAGCAAACATGTTGTTCTGAGGTGACTCAAGCCAAGGTATTTTCAATCCCTTCATGTACATGAGAAAGCTGGGCAATGAATAAGGAAGACTGAAGAATTGATGCCTTTGAATTAGGGTGTTGGCAAAGAATATTGAATATAAAACACACCAGTCACTCTTCAGAAGGAAGATTGGGCAATCTACTTCCGTATTGATATCACCTCGTAAACTCAAGGAGGGGTCTCTTTGAGTCAGGTCCGACTCGATGGCAGTGAGTTTGGTTTGGTTTGGTTTTACAGGCTTACAGAAGAAGAAACACATCTATCTTGGATGAAGCACAGATGGAATGTTCCTTAGAAGGGGTGATGGTGAGACTTTGTCTTACATCCTTCCGACAGATTATAAGAGGGGTCCAGTCTGTGGAGACAGATATCATGCGTGGTAAAGATGAGAGTCAGAGAAAAAGAGTGAGACTCTCAATGAGATAGACTGGTAGAGTGGCTACAACAATGGTATCAAACCTAGCAATGACCGTGTTGATGGTACAGGACCTGGCAGTGTTCTGTTGTGTAGAGGGTCACTGTAAGTCAGAACCGACTACATGGCAACTACAATAGCATTCAGTTTATATACACACAACCTAATAAACTGGAACAATGTAAAGTGTTTTCATGCACATGAAGCCTTTCATTTACAGATTAAATTTACACAGATCCATAATTAAAAAAATAAAATCTTACTTTTGAATTTCAAGTTCTATTGGGAATTAATAAATAATTATGAATAGGACATTGAGGGTGATAGGTAGATAGCAATTCTAGTCTCTAAGAATAAATTACTTTGTATTGTCTATTTAACTTACTTTATACTTTATTATTTAAATAAAGTCTGATTGCTCTGATTTAAAAAAAAAAAAAAAGTAATAATCATACCAATAGTAGCAGCAGGATCAACAACAAGTTATTTCAACTCATCCAATTCTCAACACAAAAAGTATCAGCAGTCGAATAACAAGTTCTGGAATCCAACTATTTATCAATATCATTCATTCCCAAACATTACTAATCTTCAGAATCACAGAAGAGTTTTAAAAACACAGATTCTTGTTATATTCCCTTTCACTAAATCAGAAACTCTGGGATATAGAGTACAAAGAGTTGTTGTTGTTGTTATGTGCCATCGAATCGGACCTGACTCATAGTGACCACTCCTTGGGTTTCCGAGGCGGTATCACTACAGAAGTAGATTGCCCAACCTTCCTTCCAAGGAGTGGCTGGTGGGTTTGAACCACCAGCCTTCTGGTTAGCAGTCAAGTGCCTTGGGCACTACGCTACCAGAGTTCCTACAAAGAGTTAGTATGTGCTTAAAAGTCCACTACAGATTCAAACGATCAGTAAGTTTGACAGTTACCCAGAAGGGGAAGAAATAGCTAAGATAAATTTCCTAGATTAAATGATATTAAAGATGTCCGCGTTCATATCTGACAAAATATCCTTTCAATAATATTGACTTGAAGCCACATTTAAATCATTGCCAGCTTTTCTTTAATGAATACTTATAAAAACTAGAGACTTTTTGAGTGTCTGACATGTGGGAGACAGTATTATAAAAAAGGTGTAGAAATGAGCTTTAACAGTCTAAATGTTTCTCCTTTTGGTTAAATATAAAAAATGAAAATAAAAAAGAGGTGTATAGAAAGAAAAGGGTGATTTTAGCACTGAATGCCCATGTGAAATTGGATTGAATTAATAAATTATTAAGTGCCAGTTGTTTCAACACATCTTAGGAGATAGATTAATGTTCATTTCATCAGTGAGGAAACAGACTCACTGTACACAGCTAATAATTTGAATCCAAGTCTCTTGATTCCAAGTCCCTCACTTGTGACACTCAGTTCTTCTTCCAGGAGAGGCTGCCCACCCCTGGATCATAGCCCAGGATGCTGGACATGGTTTCTTTCATCATATGACACATTATTCATACTTATATAGTGATACAGAAAAATCAAAGGGAAATTACTGACCATATTTTACTGAGAAACTTCCATCTGGAAAGAAAGAAATAAATTATTAAGGTATATGATATCGGGACTGCTGCAACTCATTCTCAAGGACAAGTTAGACCCTTTTGGAAGTAAACAGTATCGGGCATGGTTGGAACTGGAAGGGGATAAATATATTTCATATGTGTAACAAAGACCAATATTAATTTAAGGAACTCCTGATAGTAGATACACATTTTACATCTATCAAGGAGGAGACCTAGCTAATGTTAAATAATGCTTCAAGCTTGACAGCACACTGCAAAAATTAACTTGTTGTTATTACGTGCCATCAAGTTGCCTCCAACTCATAGCAACCCTATGTACAACAGAATGAAACACTGCCCAGTTCTGCGCCAGCCTCACAATACCTGAGCCCATCGTTGCAACCACTGTGCCAATCCATCTCATTGAGGGCCTTCCCCTTTTTTGCTGACCCTCCACTCTACCAAGAATGATATCCTTCTCCAGGGAATGGTCCCTTCTGACAACGTGACCAAAGTAGGTTAGACAAAGTCTGGTCATTCTCTCTTCCAAGGAGCATTCCAGCTGCACTTCCTCCAGGACAGATTTGTTAGATCTTTTGGCAGTCCATGGTACTTTCGGTAATCTTCACCAATACCACAACTCAAAAACATCAACTCTTCTTTGGTCTTCCTTATTCATCATCCAGCTTTCTTATGCATATGAGGCAACTGAAAAAACCATGGCTTGTGTTAAGCGCACCTTAGTCTTCAAAGAGACTTCTTTGCTTTTCAGCACTTTAAAGAGTTCTTTTGCATCAGATTTGCCCAGTGCAAAATGTTATCTGATTTCTTGACTGTTACTTCCATTAGTGTTGATTGTAGATCCAAGAAATATCATTTTTAGTATCATTCAAAACCTGCAATTAATCAGAATCCTTTAGAAAGATATTTTTTGAGCGCATGTTCTTAGGACTAATATCCAGTAATCCTGATCCAGTAAGTCTGGCAGGAGAGCCATGAATCTAGGTTTCAATTATTCCCCAGGTGAGTTAGATGATCAACCAGATGTAAGAATTACTGTTTTAGTGGAAAGAAAACTATTCCTGCACTTTTAAATTATGGATTCTATTTCCATCACTTAGTATCAAAGTTGGAACTTTCAAGGCTTCAATACAAAATCAGGGACATACAAGGCATGGACTTCCTTGTTCAAATGAAATGGTCCTCAGAAGCTCCACATGTAAAATATAAAAGCTGAACAGCCTGGTGGAAATGGTGATAGGTGCCAGAGCTCAGTCTACTTGGCCACCCTCTCTGCTAGGCACCAGTCTCTGAGAGAACCTCCTAGAGCTCCTTAGGTTCTAGTATGAAAACCATGAACTGATACACTGTAAGGTCATCAGAAAGAATCAGTAAGACTAATTCCTGGCATATTAGTTATTATTTGTCAAAGGAAGTAATTGGAAAACACTAGGAGGGTCAGTCAGGTCAAATGATTGGAACCAGAATTATGTTGTCAAGTGGACAACTGCCCAAAAAGGCTGCTCAGGGTTAAACGGGCTAGTTTTAGGTGCACATGACAAAGATGTGTTTGTTAGGAAGCCCAACATCTGGCCTATGAATCAAGAAACCCAGACTTCCATAGTAAGTGTGTGTGTGTGTGTGTAGCAATATCTATCTGGCTGTATCTATCCATCATCCATCTACCTACCTACATATCCATCTGTCTATCTGTATTAGTTTATTAAAGTATTTGCACATTTTTTCAGCACTTTATAATCCTAATTAAGTATTTGATATGCACATACTTCTTTCTTTATATAAACATTTCTTTTTTATATCATTTTTCCTTATAGGTATTTCACCCTTCTTTGCTCTCTATATTTCTCATCTTTATACTAATTTTCCCTTGAAAGATATCCTTAAGATAGCTTTAACATTTTCAGAGAAGTATACATATGTTTTAAAAGATTGTTTGGAATTTACTCAAAAGTATTTTCAATTTAAAGATGGTTGGACAATCAAGCACAGACACTTGCCTTTTCCCCCTCCCAGAAAGAAGAGAGAAGAGAGTTTGTTTTGTTTTGCTTGTTTGTTTTAAACTAACTTTTTGGTTCACTGATGGA
>NW_006922438.1:477831-484813 GCF_000298275.1 Orycteropus afer afer
TAATTGATCCAGTGGCAGTGGGTTTGGTTTTGGTTTAATCTACATTTAACAAGGTCTGTAAGAATCATCTGGGAATTTTGCTAAATTATAGATTCTGATTCAGTATATCTGATGTGAAAATGTAATTTCTCAGCAGGAGGTTGAACCAGAATGAACTGGTTCAAAGCCCTTACTCTAACACAAGGGCTCTTGGTTTCAATAGACTCATTTGGAGAACTTTTAAAAATATATCACTTTTCCTTATACATAGAGATATGATTTAGTGGTCTAGTGTAGGTATGTTTTCAAATCTTTGCATGTCATATTAATGGGTAGCCAGAGTTGAGAATTACTGCTCTGGGCTCTAACTGAGTAGTGGTTAGGAGTAAGATGAGCCATGACATTATCATCAGCTAGGGTGATCCCAAGTCTCAAGTAATGGCTGGCTGAGATAAAGGCAGCAAGCAGAATAGATAAAATAACTTGAAAAAATCAGAGTCATCTCCCAAATACATTGAAATACATTGGTTCTCAGATGTGGATAAAATTGAATCATAGTCTCTGAATGCCAGACCCAGGCAATATCAATTGTTAAATCTCCCCAGATGATTTCAATGTGCAGGCGAGTTTGCGAACAACCAGCATGGAAGATGAAGATTTCAATGATAATCTTAGCCAGAGAAGAATATAAAAATTGAGTTATTTGTTGAACTTTAGTTATGTTCTCAGAGTAGAAAAAAGATTTTAAAAGTAGAATTCTATACCAGAAAGTCCTCTCTATTTCAGTTATCAAGGAAATCATCAAGTACCTGCATGCTCCCCACGCATCCTGAAGAGAAGACTCTCTGTCGGAACATTCCTGTACAATTATCTGCAGTGTTTGACTGGGTTCCCATTTAAGAGAGGAGATTTTATGTACAGGGACTTTTAAACTTTCTGAGAGGTGCCAGACACAACAGTTAAATTAGTAATTACACCAACTACAGTTAGTAATTTTGTGTAGAAAACTAAGAATCACGATAATTATGAGGAAAACCAACAATAAAAGTAAGCAAAACAGAAAATCTTGAGACTTATAAACAAGAGAAGAAAGGATAAAAAAATAAAAAAAAGTGACCTGCATCCACAAAAATCAAGGTTACACTGAATATTAAACCATAAGTAAAGAAATCTTGGAAATTAAATATCATTGTTAAATATAAAAAAATAATAGATTAAATAGCTGAAATTGTTATGTACCTTTATGTCACATGTGACTCATAGCAACCCAATGTACAACAGAATGAAACATTGTCTGGTCATTCACTAACATTACAATCGTTGCTGTGGTCGAACACATTGTTACAGCCACTCTATCAATCCATCATCTTGAGGGTCCTCCTCTTTTTCATTGATATTCTTCTCCAGGGACAGTAGAATAATTGAAGGTATATCAATAAAGACTGAAAAAGTAACCTGGAAGAGGAAATTGTGGAAATTAACAGTATATATTGAAAATAGAGATAGAATATCTACAGGTACTTCCTGGGTTACAAACCTCCAATTTATGGACAACCCTTACTTGCCTTTTAATTTTATGTAAATTTGTCCTCAGTTTGAAATGATTGAACCAACCCCTACTTGCAACAAATTCTTCATCACAATTAGCTTCACTTCTAGTTTTTAAAATATTGAAAAGCCTTTGAGCCTTTTTTTTTTCACCAAATAAGACTAAATAAGAGCACTATGTACCTGTTCTGAATGACCTACAGATTCTTAAAGACACAGTAAGATATGGATCTTGTTCATAACCCAGGTACTGCCTGTATAAAACTCACTCACTGCCATCGAGGCACATCTGACTCATAGTGACCCCTCTTTGGGTTTCTGAAATAGATCACTACGGAAGTAGATTGTCCAACCTTCCTTCTGAGGAATGGCTGGTGGGTTTGAACCACCAGCCTTCTGGTTAGCAGTCAAAGCACTACGCCACCAGAGCTCCTACTGTCTGTATAGGAAAGAAAAAACAAAGAAAGATATAAAGCCTAGGTTTGGGAGAAACAATATTTATGTAATAAACTTTCAATTGTTAAGAATGATAGGAAATAAATGAGAAGATTTTTCAGAACATGGAAAGATTTGACTCTTCATATCAAAAGACCACATTGACTCACAAACAGGAACAGAATAAAAGCAAGACCCTCCTAGTAAGTTTTATGAATTCTAGGAATAAAAGGAATACTTTCAAAAACTTTAAAAATTGTAGTTGTGCTGGAATGGAGATTAGTTATCATCAAAGCAGAGAAAGTGAGATAAAAGTGTTGTTTGCAAAGAATAAGGATCCACTACAATTAAAATGATTTTAATTTGAATAGTAAATTCTAGGGACTATGGCATAATTTCCACAGAGTTTTGAGTGAAAAAGGATTGAAACTTATAACCAGCACAACTATCATGCAAAGTTTTTGAGTCTTTGAATATTCAAACACTGGGACAGGATCTTCCTCTCCTCTTTGGGCAAAATGGGAGATAGTAAGAGAATAAAGGGGAAAATATACATATATACCAACAAACCCATTGCTGCTGCTTTGATTCCACTCATACTGACCCAATGGAACTGCCCTATAGGGTTTCCAAGGCTATAATCTTTATAGAAACAGACTGCCACATCTTTCTCCTACATAGCAGCAGGTGGATTGGAACTGTCAAATTTTCAGTTAGTAACCAAACACTTAATGACTATGCCACCAGGACTCCTCAACATATATTCCAGAAATAAAAATAAAAATTAAAAAAGTCATGAATTTTTTTAAAGAATAGTGAAAATAAATAAGTCAATGCAATGAATATTTGTTTAAATTTATTGATAATGATCCATTGATGTTTTATATAATTGTTAAAAATTGTTTCTGAAATTGGTAATAGGAAGATAGTTTTAAAAATCTTTAAAAATCTTCTATGAAAATACACAAGTGATGAAATAAGAGAAAGGAATAGAAATAAATGCATGCCAAATGCTGGTTGTGCTGGAATGGAGATTAGATATTATTAAAGCAGGGAAAATTATACATAATTTTTCCAAAAATTTTTGTGTGAAAAATAAGAGAATATAAAAATTTAAATGATTAGAGGGGGAAAAGTAGCATAGAAGATTCTTGAACAATTCCCAAAAAGTCATATGAATGAATAATAACAAAATCATGATAATTTACAAAGCACAAAATAAAATAGTATGAACAAAATGAAATTTATAAGTGATTCAAATGTAACAAAATAGATCAACTCTCTGTTTAAATTTGAAATGCCAAGATTTGGC
This sequence comes from Orycteropus afer afer, assembly GCF_000298275.1. NCBI lineage: Eukaryota > Metazoa > Chordata > Mammalia > Tubulidentata > Orycteropodidae > Orycteropus > Orycteropus afer. The sequence goes on from NW_006922438.1 coordinate 481,106, forward strand.
TAAAATAGTACCATGTGACATAAACTAAACAAGCAAAAGTTATAAATCATCTGTTAACCCAATGCAAAAACGGTTTTATGTTTCAAAGGGCACCATTAAGAAAGTGCTAAGACAGCTCACAGAATCCTGGCAAAATTTTATGTATGATCAGACTGTTGTATGAAGAATATATATAGAACTTTTAGAACTCAACAGTAGGAAGAAAAATAATCCAAATTTAAGAATTATTTCATAGTCATCTTAGTGAGTATGAGGGGTATTTTGTTTTGGTTTTGATTTGCATCTCCATCGTGACTAATATGCTGAACATCTTTTTTATGAGCTTATTGGCCAGTTATATATCTTCATTGCAGGAATGTCTAATCACATCTTTTGCCAATTGTTGTTGATGTTAGGTGCCTTTGATGTTGAGTCAGCTCTGATTCACAGCAACCCTGTGTGCAACAGAACAAAATGCTGCTTGATCCTGCACCATCCTCACAATCATTGCCATGTTCGAGCCCATTGTCACAGCCACTACGTCAATTCATCCTTATGAGAGCCTTCCCCATTTTTGTTGAACCTCTACTTTACCAAGCATGATATCCTTCTCCAGGGACTGGTCCTTTCTGAAACACAACCAAAGTACGAGAGACACAGTGTTGCCATTCTTGCTTCTAAGGATCATTCCAGCTGTACTTCCTCCAACATAGATTTATTCATCTAGCAGTCCTTGGGACATTCAGTATTCTTCACCAACACCACAACTCAAATGCATCGATTCTTCTGAGCTCTTCTTTATTCATTGTCCTGCTCTCAGATGCATATGAGGCTACTGAAAATATCATAGCTTGGATCAGACATCTTCAAATTGATATCTTTTCTCTTTAACTCTTTAAAGAGGTCTTTTGCAACAGATTTTCCCAATGCAATATATCATTTGATTTCTTGACTGCTGCTTTCGTAGAGGGAGCTATGGTAGCATAATGCCTAAGGCATTTGACTGCAAACCCACCAGCCACTCCTCAGACGGAAGATTGGGCAATCTACTTCTGTAGTGATACCGCCTTGGGAACCCAAGGAGGAGTCACTATGAGTCCAACTGACTCGAAAGCAGTGAGTTTGGTTTGGTTTTGCTTTCTTAGATGTTAAATGTGGACCCAAGTAAAAAGAAATACTTGACAGCTTCAGTCATTTCTCCATTTACCATGATGTTGCTTTTCAGTCCAGTTGTGAGGATTTTTGTTTACTTTGTGTTGAGGTGCCATCCATACTGAAGGTTGTCTGATCTTCACCAGTAAGGTTTCAAGTCTTCTTCACTCTTAGCAAGCAAGGTTGTGTCCTTGTATGTTGTTAATTAGTCTTCCTCCAATTCTGATGTGACTTTCTTCTTCACATCTAGCTTCTCACAGTACTTGCTCAGCATATAGATTGAATAAGTGTGGTGAAAAGATACAACCCTCATAGGACACAAAAATTCCACTCCTAGTTATATACCCATGAGAAAGTTTTATAGGAATACTTATAGCACCATTATTGATAACAGCCAAAAAAATGGAAACAACTCAAATGTACAAAAATAGATGAATGGGATATAAAATATGGTATATCCATACAATGGTTTATTACTTAGCAATAAAAAAGTATGATGTACTGATACATGGATGAATCTCTAAAACATTATGTTAAATGAAAGAAGCTAACTACAGCAGATCATATGTTATAAGATTTCATTTATAAGAAATATCTAAAATAGGCAAATCCATACTGTCAGAAAGTGGATTAGTGGTTGCTATAGGATGGAGGAAGGGAGCAATGGGGCTTGACTGAAAATGGTTATGAGGTTTCTTTTTGGTGATGATGAAAATATTCTAAAATTAGATTGTTGTGTTGTTAGGTGGTGTTGATTCTGTTCCATGCCATAGCAACACTATACACAACAATATGAAGTACTGTCCAGTTCTGTGCCATCCACACAATTGTTATTATATTTGAGCCCATTGTTGCAGCCATGGTGCCAATCCATCTTGTTGAGGGTCTTCCTCTTTTTCAGTGACCCTCATCATGTTTGGTAAAGTAGAGAATCAGACTGTCACAGTTAGTAAAAACTTCAGTTTCTTCATCTTTGGCATTATTAGTTGATGAGGAAATGTGACTAGTAGTCATATTAACTGGTCTTCCTTAGAGGCATATGTATAATATCCTTTTACTGACAGCATTGTATTTTACGATAGATCTTGAAATGTTCTTTTTGATAATGAGGACAGTACCATTCCTCTTCAATTTCATACATAAACCAAAACCAAACCCACTTCCATCGAGTTGATTCTGACTCATAGAATCCCTAGAGAAGAGAGTAGAGCTGTCCCATAGGGTTAGCAAAGCTATAACTCTTTATGGAGGAAGACTGCCTCATCGTTCTCCTGCAGAGTGGATGGTGGGTTCAAACTGCTGACCTTTTGGTTAGCAGCCCATTACTTTAATGACAGCACCACCAGAGCTCCTTCATTCCATGCATAGGAGATTATCCTGGTTCCCTAGTGCTGCTATAACAGAAGTATCACAAGTGGATGGCTTTAACAAACAGGAATTTATTCTCTTATGGTTTAAGAGACCAGAACTCCAAGTTCAGAGGGCAGGCCCTAGGAGCTGGGTGAATGCCCCTTAACCTTGCACTTCAGCTCTGCCTTTTGTTCCAGGGCCACTGAAAGGCTTCTTCTGACTCCACTACTAGTTACTGAGGCTGATGAACCCAGGATCAGCAGGTAAAATGGCACAATCCCAAGATCAATAGGCAACAGAGCAGTCCTGGTTCAAGTCCAAGAACTGGAGATAAAGACTCAGCCTAATTCAGGATAGAAGTATGCCAAAAAGCTAGAGACCATTCTTAAAGTTTCTGCATATATACTGGAAGCAGGCCACACTCCCAAGGCAACTCATTAGCTGTACACAGCAGAGTCCACCATAGAGTTGATTACACCACATCTAATCTCATCTCGGAAGGAAGGTTGGGCAATCCTACTTCCGTAGTGATACTGCCTTGGAAACCCAAGGAGGGGTCGCTATGAGTCAGGGCTGACTCGACGGCACATAACAACAACAACAACAATCTCATTGTGCAGAATAACTACAACCAGCTGCCAAGCCACTCAAAACCATGACCCAACCAAGTTGACACCTAACCTTAACTAACACAGAGATCTAAAATTAGATAGTAATTAATATTTCAAAACTCTGTGAATGTACTAAAAGCTTCTAAATAGTATAATTTAAAGGCACACATTTTATGGTAAGTGAATTAGATCTCAATATAACTATCACTGAAAAAAAAAAAAAAAAAGGAAGTCATGAACCAGTACAGAAATACATCTTATTTGAAGTGTTCAGAAATATGTTATTCAGAGCATTATGGAACCTTCCAATAACAATCATTCCTCCATCTTCCCATTCCTCCTCCTACTGCTGTTCTACTCTTCCTCCTCCTTCCTAATTTGTGTTCTTTTTTTGGGAAAGCAATGTTTTAAAATATCTATATAGGTTTCCATTTTTTATAACTCTTTCTAGCTTATGCTATGAACAATAAATATCAAATGTATTTTCTGTATGTTTTTCTCTTGCCTGAGTTTATCTACTAATTTTTGTAGATAACTGGCAAATAAATATAGGTATAGGTAGTCTGTCCTATAGGGTTGCTGTAAGTGAGAATAGACTGCACAGTACACAAAAACA
>NW_006922438.1:485793-486350 GCF_000298275.1 Orycteropus afer afer
CCTTCACTGACAATGCAGCACTATATGTGGGAAAGGATTCATCTTTGCTGTCTGCACCTCCCATGTACCTCTCTATGTCTTTCTCTTCTTCAATGCCACCATACTGATCACTTAAATTTGGCACATTGCCCTTCTCTTCACCCATATCAATACTTAGCTATCTAACAATATTCCCTTCCCTCCCCTCCCACCACTGATAACCAGCAAAGAAAATATCCTTCCATATATAAACCTTTCCTTGACTTTTTACAGTAATGAGATAATACAATATTTGTCCTTCTGTGATTGGCTCATTTCACTCAACATAATGCCTTCCAAGTTCATCCACAATATGTGGTGTTTTGCAGATTCTATATTATTCTTTAGGGTTGCATAGTATTCCACCATAAGTATTTACCATAGTTTGGTTATCCATTCTTCTGTTAATGGACACCTAGGTTGTTTCCATCTTTTGGCTATTGGAAATAGTGCTGCAATGAACATGGGTGTGCATATATCTGTTCTTGTCTGGGCTCTCATTTTTTTATTTTAATTGTGATTTGGGTGAAGGTTTACAG
>NW_006922438.1:488401-488992 GCF_000298275.1 Orycteropus afer afer
TGAATGATTAGGTAGTCTTTTTGTTGTTGAGGTGTTGGAGTTTTCTATAAATTCAAGAGATAAGTCCTTATCAGATATGTCATTGCTAAATATTTTTTCCCTATCTGTAGGTTCTCTTTTGACTCTTTTGGAGAAGTCTTCTGAAGCACATAAAAATTTAATTTTTAGAAAGTCCCATTCATGTAGTTTATCTTCTGCTGTTTGTGCATTTTGAGTTATGCTTGAGAGTCTATTTATGCCAAATATTAGGGCCCCTAAATTTGTCCCTAGTTTTTCCTTGAGGAATTCTATAATTTTAGGTTTCACATTTAAGTCTTTGATCCATCTGGAGTTCATTTTTGTGTATGGTGTGAGGTACAGATTGTGTTTCATTTTTCTGCAAATGGATCTCCAGTTTTGCCAGCACCATTTATTAAACAAACGTTCTCTTCCCCATTTAACAGATTTGGGACCTTTGTCAAACATAAGCTGACCATAGATCAATGGATCTATTTCTGGGTTCTCAATTCTATTCCATTTGTCTATGTAAATGTCATTAAACTAATACCAGGCAGTTTTGACTACTGTGGCTGTATAGTAGGTTTTGAGATC
>NW_006922438.1:489905-494462 GCF_000298275.1 Orycteropus afer afer
TCTAATGTTGAAACATCCTTGCATACCTGATATGAACCCCACTTGGTCATAATGAATGATTTTCTTGAAGTATTGTTGGAGTCTATTGACTAAGATTTTGTTGAAGATTTTTGCATCTGTATTCATGAGGGATATTGGTCTGTAGCTTTCCTTTTGAGTGATGTCTTTGCTTGTTTTTTTTTTTTTTTTAATTTTTATTTTATCAAGGTTATACTTGCTTCATAAAATGAATTAGTGAGGATTCCATCCTTTCATATGTGTTGGAATAGTATGACTAGGATTGGTGTCAGTTCGTCTCTGAATGTTCAGTAGAATTTTCTGGTGAAACTGTCTGGGCCATGACTTTTTTTTGTTGGTAATTTTTTTTGTGACCTGTTCAATTTCTTCTTTTGTTAGGGATCTGTTAAAGTTTTTCACATCAGACTGTGTTAGTTTAGGAAAGTGGTGTATTTCTAGAAATCTGTCCATTTCTTCCAGATTTTCAAATTTGTTGGAGAAGAGTTCTTCAAAGTATCCTGATATTATCCTTTTTATTTCAGTGGGTTCCATTGTGATGTTGCCCTTTTCATTTATTATTTGTTATTTGCATTTTCTCCCTCTTTCCCTTTGTTAAATTTGCCAGTGGTTTGTCAATTTTATTAATCTTTTCAAAAACAGCTTCTAGTCTTGTTTTTTTCAATATTGTCTTTCTATTTTCTGGTTCATTAATTTCTGCTTGAATATTATTTCCTTTCTTCTGGTGACTGTAGGCTTTTCTTGCTGTTTTTTTTCTAATTGTTGGAGATGTTGGTTTATAGTGTTGAGTTTGGTTCTTTCTTCTTTTTTTTGATGTGTGCATGTATTATTTTAAATTTGTCTCTGATCACTGCTTTTGTTGTTTCCCAAAGATTTCAGTATGTTGTGTTTTCATTCTCTTTTGATTCAAGGAATTTTTTATGCAATTTCATTTTTTATTTCTTCTTTTACCCAGTCATTCTTAAAGAAAGTGTTGCTCAGTTTCCACATATTTGATCTTTTACTGTTGATCTTCCTATTGTTGATTTCTAATTTGATAGCATTGTGATCTGAGAAGATGCTTTGCAGTATTTTTCAATTTATTAAGGCTTGCTTTATGTCCCAATATATGGTGTATCATGGAGAATGTTCCATGTGCACTGGAAAAGAATGTATATTGTGCTGTTGTTGTGTGAAGTGCTCTGTAGATGTCTATAAGGTCAAGTTGGTGGATTGTATTGTTTAGCCTTTCTGTGTCTTTGGTCTTTGTTGAGTTTCTTTCCAGTTGTTCTATCTTTCATTGAAAGTGTTGTATTAAAGTCTCCCATCGTGACTGTGGAGTCATCTATTTGCCTTTTCAACTCTTTTAAAGTCTGATTTATGTATTTTGGGGCTTTGTCCTTAAGTCCACAGATACTTATTAAGGTTATATTTTCTTGTTCAATTGATCCTTTAATCATTGTCTAATGTTCTTCCTTGTCTCATATGGTGGTTTTTGTCTTAAAGTCAATTTTATCAGAAATTAATATTGCCACTCTTGCTCTGGTGGTGTAGCTCCTAAGACATGTGACTGCTAACCAGAAGGCTGACAGTTCAAACCCACCAGCCACTCCTCAGAAGGAAGGTTGGGCAATCTACTTCTGTAGTGATACTGCCTTGTAAACCCAAGGAAGATTCAGTATGAGTTGGATCTAACTCGATGGCAGTGAGTTCGGTATCAGGGAGTTCCAATGCTGCTTCTTCTTCAGCATTGTGTTCTGGGTCTGCATCCTGCTCCCTTGTGTCTACCATTTTATCTTGCTTATTTGTGTGGACTGTGATGATCTATTGTGTCTGAGACATTGTGACATTGTTGTATGTAGATCTCTGTTAACTGTTCTTGGAGAGCAAGTAAGGGTGAGTCAGTCTCTTCTTGGTGGTTGTTTATCATTGACCAAGGTGGAGAAGGATGTGGTGGCTCTCACTAAGGAAGTGAAGTTGCAGGACGTGTGGATGTAGTTGTGTTGTATGGGCACTATTGCTGTCTCCCACTCAGTTAGACAAAAACAACAATTGAATAACCATCAAAAAAGTAAAAGCAAGTGGACAAAAAACACACCGTGTAAACACACAAGAACAATAATCAAAAAAAGAAAAAAAAATCACGTAATATCTGGGGAGAGGGCAGTGAGAGTAAAAAATGTAGAGTAGGAGAATAATGATGTAAACAATCTTAAAAATGCAAAAAGAAAAGCAATGAATGGGTTAACTACAAGAAAGAAAAGAATGGGAACCAGGAACAGGGAAGAGAGAAAAAGCCAAAAACAAGAACCTTGGAAGGAAAGAATAAATAATATTAAAAAGGAATACTACTACTACTACTTATTATTATTATTTTAAAAGAGACAAAAACAAACAAACTGAAAAATAAAAGGAAAAAGGAAATCTGGGCAGGGCGGGGCAGGGCACCTAGGCTCTGTCTGAGCACACAGACTTGGATAAAATTCCTGCTGGCCCAGAAGGTGGGTGGGAGTGAGGGATAGCTGCATCTCATTTCACCAAGAGGGTGTGGGGTTTAAGACTAACAAGGTGAATATCACACCTTTCCAGTCATTCATGTCCTGAATATCCTTGTGGTTCCCTGCAAGTGCAGCCTATTCTTAAGTCCCTGGAATCTGGGAGAATGCTGTCACTTTAAATACCCAAAATGGTTGAACCACTTATGAACATTCAAAGTGGCTGCACCCTCTGGACATGCAAGAGTCCGTCCACAGCTCATCCTGCCTTCCTCTTTGCTGCTTCCCCTTTTATTCACCACCCATCAGTGCAGTCCTCTGTGCAGTCTCTGGCTAACAGGGCCAATTTTTAGGTTAATTCTTAGGTCCTAGCACCACTTGGCAATATCCAAGCTGTCTGCACCATCAGGATAGCTGACAGACCACAGCTCTATATGTCTCCTTCTTTTGGTGTTTTCATGCAAGTTCTTCTACTAGTTGGAGTTTAGTCCACTTCTATATCCTCTTCATAGGTCAGGGCTCCAGGATTATGTTCTGTATCTGTGTTAATTGGTTCTCCTTTTCTTTGTTGAAGAAGGCCTGTATAGTCTGTCTGCCTATTCCCACCATCTTCTCTCTACTCCTCCATAGGGTTTTAAAGGCTGTGATTTTTCATAAGCAGATCTACAGTTTTGCCTTCTGAGGTGACTCTGGGTGTGTTCAGACCACCAATTTCTCAATTAGTAGTCAAGCATTTAGCCATATTCAGTCTCAATACTTAATGGGGAAAGTTTCCAGTTCCATGACACTCAGATACTCTATAGCACTTATGTTGAAATATTTGTGAAGGTTAGTGGAAAATTTTATCCCAGAATTCTCAGGGGTATATTTTGAAGTCCAATACAATTTCACTGAGCTTTAACATTTAACTTACATTGTCACATAATAAAAAGATTATGCTAATTTTGCATTCTTATCCATTATAAATTTGCATTTTCAAAATAGAAACCCAGCTATAATCTTTTCTTTTTTAGCATTTGAATTACTTAACTTGCTTTCTGACTCACTCCCTCAACTCAACTTCATATAATATTGATAAATCTGAGTGCTCAGGGGCACAGAGCTCTTTATACTCTGGGAGTAGTTGTATCTCTGTTTAATATGCACAAATCCAGGAGCAGTTCTCTGGTAGGTAATTTGGCTTCAACTTCAAATAGCTGTTACATGGTGGTACAAAACATATTTTCTCAGTCACAGTTTTCCGGATTGTCTGCAGTCATGTCAGGATCTAATGTCTTCAGCCATTAGCTTTCTCCCTTGGCAGCAGGGGAATGAATCCCTGAGTGTCTGCTAATTTTAGTGCACCCAATATGCTCTGAAAAGTGGTCTGCTATCATCACACTCCCTGGGAGTCCCTAAGTAATAGCTTCTCAGAGAATCTACCATTTCTCTCATTAGCTTATTTGGAATCACTTGACTGGTTGGCAGCCTTTAGACGAAGCAATTCAATTATTGATTTTTATTTATTTTTCTTTTTTTCTGGATGTTGTGGCTTCAAATGGATTCTAGGTTAGAATGCAACTTGCATTGGCATCAAATTTGCAGTTCTAGAATCAAAATATCAATTGATACATAGATTGGAATTTAAATAATTGCACAAGTCGCAATATGTTTTGGTAATGAAATTTTTCACTATGTTCATGACCATCAGCCAAACAACATGAGCAAAGATGAGAAAGAATTCTTTTTGTCAGACTAATAAAATGCCCCCCAAAATAGATAAAACCAAACTAAACTCACTGCCATGGAGTTGAAGTAAACTCATAGCGACCCCTCCTTGGTTTCCTGAGGCAGTGTCTCTACAGAAGTAGATTTCCCAGTCTTCCTTCTGAGGAGTAGCTGGTGAGTTTGAACCACCAGCCTTCTGGCTAGCAGTCAAATGTCTTAGGCAATATGCCAATATTTATTTTTCCAAATAAAGTAGATACTTAACATTGATTCAATACCATTACTTAAAGACTCTCCATTTTTTCCCCAATTTTCCCAATAATTGTCTTTAATTTTATATATTTGTTTCAATTTTTTAAAA
>NW_006922438.1:494702-497204 GCF_000298275.1 Orycteropus afer afer
TGTTGTTGCTGTTGGTATGTGCCATTGAGTCAGACCCTGGACTCATAGAGACCCAGTGACCCCCTCCTTGGGTTTCAGAGGCGGTATCATTATGGAAGTAGATTGCCCAACCTTCCTTTCGAGGAGTAGCTGGTGGGTTTGAACCGCCAGCCTTCTGGTTAGCAGTCAAGTGCCTTAGCACTACACTACCAGAGCTCCTATAAATCAGAATAGAACACAAATTTTCCTTAACTTTTTAACACTAAACAATAAGTATTAAACATTTTATTTTCCACCGACTGCCATCGAGTCAATTCTGACTCACAGTGTTCCTACAGGACAGAGTAAAACCACCCCTTAGGTTTTCCAAGGCTGCAATCTTTGTGGAAGCAGACTTCCACGTCTTTCTCCTGCAGAGTGCAGAGTGGTTACCATCAATAAAACCCAACAGTGCTCATTCTTGTATAAACCATCAGTAAAACTCTCTTCAATTTAGAAAAAGATACCTATCTTTTGCAGGCAGGAACTGGGGAATTATACCTTATTTCTGGTCACTAGTGTAGCTCTTGAGAGGTAGTGCCCAAGACATTTGACTGCTAACCAGAAGGCTAGCAGTTCAAATCCACCAGCCACTCCTCAGAAGGAAGACTGGGCAATCTATTTCTGTAGAGATACCACTTTGGAAACCCAAGGAGGAGTCACTACGAGTCAGATTTGACTTGAGGACAGTGAATAAAAAGAAAAAAGAGTGTAATGAAAGTAGATTGCCCAACCTCCTTCCGAGGAATGACTGGTGGATTTGAACTGCCAGCCTTCTGGTTAGCAGTCAAGTGCCTAATAGACTTTAGGAAATAAAGTACCAAATCCTTCTCAACTTCTTGCTCTATGAATACAAACCCAGGTCCGTGGAGTCCATTTCAACTCATTGCAACCTCCATTGTTTCCAAGATAGTAAATCTTTATGGAAGTAGATCTTCTGCAGAGTGGCTGGTGGGTTTGAACCACCTTCTCATTAGCGGTCAAATGTCTTAGGCATTGTGCCATCAGACCTCCTTCCTAGTAATACTTATGCCTTTGCATTCCCCATTAACAATTTCCTTTATATTCCAAGTATTTGAGGGTGAACCAAACAGTTGGGAAATGTCTGTGATTGTAGTTAAATGGAAGCCGCTCTAGTTTTGTTGTTGTTGTAAGGTGCTGTCAAGTTGTCTCCCACACATAATGACCCTATGTACAACAGAATGAAACACTGCCCTGTCCTGAGAGTAAGAGTAGAAGAGACATTTATATTTCAAGATTGGACTTAAAAACCTAACTTAAATAGGAAACACAATATTCAAAGTTTAGAATGATACAAGTCCCCTGAGAATACAGAGTCAAAGCCATTTTAATTAAAACATGCTAAAGTCTTCCTTCTTTTAATTTTAACAAATTAGGCCAAATACTGATATCCTGAGTTCTAGGATGTTCTGCGAAACATTTGTTGTAGACTAGATAGTAAAATGACTAGAGTCAGAAGTAATAGAGTAAGAATATTGCCTCTGCCACTTTCAAGTTACATGATACTGGAAAAAAAAATTCTCAAATTTTTTAAATTTCAGCTTTCTCATCTGTAAAGTGTATATAAAGTTATGAAGTTATCTCTCTCATGATTGTTTAAGATGAAATAAATAATTCATATGAGCCTCTGAACTAGAATAAGCATAATTCTACTGAGGCATCTTTGCAACCCAAATGGAGACAAGCCGTGTCTTAATCAACTGCCCAGCATGTCTATTTTTCCCTCTACTGACTCCTAAGTTACATGGAAATTTTTTTTTGTTATTATAGTTTACATTTTCACTAATGTCAACTAGTAACTTTTTGCATGGGAGCTTATTTGACTTCTTTTCATACACTATAAGGAAAAGTCCTATTAAAAATAGGAAGTAGAAAAATGATCAATCTTTGTAAAATCCTGGTCAATTTACGTTTTAAGTTTCACATGGAGTGTAATGTTCTATACTGTGTTGTGTACCAATATATATTGAAACTTACCATATTTACTCATCAAGGAAACATACTCTTTTCTCTCATTTACTGATATTTTCTTTTATTCATAAAAATAAAACCACCAACAACAAATAAAACAAACAAAAAAACAGTTGCCCTGGAGTTGATTCCAATTCATGACAACCCCATGTGTTTCAGAGCACAGCTACGTTCAACAGGGTTTTCAATGGATATGATCTTTCCTGGACTTCATCAGCTGGGAAGCACAGGAATCAAATCAATACATGTGTGGGAAGAGACAATGGAGAGGTTCAATATCATCAGTCACAAAAATGCCAAGGGCCGAGTGTGGAACAGACCATCAATTGCCCAAATGCAAGTTCAAGTTGATGTTGAAGAAAATTAAAACAAGTCCACATGCAAAAAGGGCAAGGAGGCCACATGTTCTGACCTCCTCTAATCCCACAAGAGGAAGACAGGATTACCAGCAGTAACCCAAGGCCTGTTCCTACAAGGCCAGACATGCTGCCT
>NW_006922438.1:497714-499512 GCF_000298275.1 Orycteropus afer afer
AGCAATCAGGAGCTCCTCAGTTGCTCATAGAAAATCTCACCTTGGAGTTTACAAAGACTTATGGGTAGAAAAGCCACACTAAGTAATTTACTACACTGCACCACAAGAGCCAAAATATGACCTTGACTACATCCCACCTGAATTTAGAGACCATCTGAAGAAAATATTTGATGCATTGAACACTAATGACCGAAGACCAGACATGTGACTTATGGGAAGACATCAAGAGCATCATACATGAGGAAAGCAAAAAGTCATTAAAAAGAGAGAAAAGACCAAAATGAATATCAGATTGTTGTGTTGTTAGTCATCTCTGACTCACAATAACCTCATGTACAGCAGAATGAAACACTGCCTTGGCTTGTGCCAGCCCCATGATCTTTGCTATACCTGAGCCCATTTTTGCAGCCACTGTGTCAATCCATCTAGTTGATGTTCTTCCCCTTTTATGTTGTCCCTTGACTTCGCCAAGCATGATATCCTTCTTCAGGGAATGGTTCTTTCTTACAACATGCTAAAACTAAGTGAGATGAAGTCAGGCCATTCTCGCTTCCAAGGAGCATTCTGCCTGCACTTCTCCCAGGACAGATTTGTTAGTTCTTTTAGCAAGCTATGGTACTTTCAGTATTCTTCACCAACACCACAACTCAAAAGCATTGACTCTTCTTTGCTTTTCCTTTTTCACTGTCCAGTTTTCATGAATATGAAGTGATTGAAAATACCATGGCTTGTGTCAAACGCACCTTAGTCTCCAAGGAAGTATATTTGCTCTTCAGCACTTGAAAGTAGTCTTTTACAGCAGATTTACCCAACACTATATGACATCTGATATCTTGACTGCTGAATCCATTGGTATTGATTATAGAACCAAGTAATATGAAGTCTTTGACAACTTCAATCTTTTCTGCATTTATCATGATGCTGCTTATTGGCTATCACAAGAGACTCTGAAACCTACTTTTGAACAAGCTAAATTGAGTGAAACAAGGAGATCTGGTGGCACAGTGCCTAAGGCATTTGACTGCTAACCAGAGTTTGGCAGTTCAAACCCACCAGCCACTATGCAGAAGGAAGATGGTGCAATCTACTTCTGTAAATATTTACCACCTCAAAACCCATGGGGGTCTCTATAAGTTGGAATCTACTCGATTACTCGATGGCAGTGAGTTTGGGCTTTTTTTTTTTTTTTTTTTTTTTGGTAAATTGAGTGGAAACTAACTAAACTGAATGGAAGATGTGATAAAGTAAAAGCTCAACAGAAGAATGCAAAAGGCAGCTCAAGAAGACAAAGTAAAGTATTATAATGAAATGTGCAAAGACTTAGAGTTAAAAAAGCAAAAGTGAAGAACACACTCAGCATTTTTCAAGCTGAAAGAACTGAAGAAAAAATTCAAGCCTCAAGTTGCAATATTGAAGGATTCTATGGGCAAAGTATTGAGTAATGCAGGAAGTGTCAAAAGAAGATGGAGGGGAGGGAAAATTGCTAGATAGGTAAGAGAAAAGTGTTGATTTGGGTGAAGGCAATATACTAAAAGCCAGTGACCAACACAATAACACTAAGGAAAGGAAACACACAGAGAGGTGCACAAGAGGTACAGACAACAAAGCTAAACACTTTCACATGCACAATATTGCATTGCTAGTAATAAGAAACATTAATGTATGAGTGGATACTTAGGTAGAGAGACTAAATCATTAGGTATGTCTAGGCACAAGGGAGCTCTGGTAGCACGGTGCCTAAGGCACTTGACTGCTAACCAGAGGCTGGTGGTTCAAACCCACCAGCCACTCCTTGGAA
>NW_006922438.1:500332-517696 GCF_000298275.1 Orycteropus afer afer
TTGAACCATCAGACTTCTGGTTAGCAGTCAAATGCTTTAGGCACTATGCTACCACATCCAAAAACCCTAAGGGAGTAAGTCATTAGGTCCACGGGCTCAGGACCATGGTCTGGGGAGACATCAAAGACAATTGGCATAATATAATATGCAAAAACATTGCTCCATGTCCTACTTTGTTGAATAATGACTGGGGTCGTAAAAGCTTGTAAGCTGCCATCTGAGATAGACCAATTGGCTTTACCTCCACCAGAGCAAAGAATGAAGGAGACCACAGACACATGGAAATACTTAGTCAAGGGATTAGTGGACCATGAAAACCTCAGCCTAAATGACCCTGAGACAAGAAGAACTAGATGGTGCCTGGCTATCACTGACAACCACTCAGAAAGGGATCAAAATATGCAAGTCTGGATAAAGTGGAAGAACAATGTGTAACAAAACTCAAAATTATAAAAAAGGCCAAGCTTCTAGGTCTGATAATGACTGGTGAAACCCCTGAGACTATGGCTCCTAGTCACCATTTGGGCCTCAATTGAACTCACTCCTCAGCCAAAAAATAATCAGGTGTATAAGGTAAACACCAGGTAGGTACATTCCTTAGAACAATCAACCATGGGAGACTGAAAGGCCAGTATTTGCACAGAGAGGTCACTCTGAGGGCAGGAACACACAGGAAAGAAGGAGATAGGGAAAGGGTAACCAGAGGGAGAGAGTGGGAAGAAAGCTGTTACATTATAGGGATTGCAGTCAATGTCATGAAACAAAATGTATATGAACTGTTTATGGAAAGTGAATTTTCTCTGTAAAATTTCACCCAAATCACAATTTAAAAAAGAAGAAGAAAGAGGAGGAGGGGAGTGGGAGAGGGGGAGGGTGAGGAGGAGGGGGAGAGGAAGAGGAGGGAGAAGGGGAGGAGGAATCAGAGGAGAAGGGGGAAGGAATACATAGTCACTGTGCCAAAAAGAATTGGAATTGGTTGATATTCAAACATTTCAGGAGAAACATGTGATCAAGAACTGATAGTATTGAAGGAGGAAGTCCAAACTGCACTAAAGGAATTGGTGAAAAATAAGGCTTCAGGAATTGATGGAATATCTATTGAGATGTTTTAGCGAATGGTCACAACACTGTAATGCCAAAAAATTTCAAAGATAGCTACCTGGCAAACCAACAAGAAGAGATCTGTATTTGTACCCATTGCAAAGAAAGGAGATCCAACAGAATGTGGAAATTATCAAACAATATCATTAATATCACATGCAAGTAAAATTTTGCTGAAAATAATTGAAAAATGGTTGCAGAAGTACATATATAGGAAACTGCCAGAAATCCAACTGACTTCACAAGAGGATGTGAAATAAGGGATATTGTTGCTGATGTCAGATGGATCTTGGCTGAAAGCAGAGAATACCAGAAAGATGTTTACCTGGGTTTTATTGACTATGCAAAGGCATTTGACTATGAGATTTAAGACAAATTATGGATAACATTGTAAAGAATAAGAATTCCAGAACACTTAAATGTGCTTATGTACATAGACCAATAGGCAGTCATTTGAACAGAACAACAGATATTGAATGATTTAAAATCAGGAAAGGTATGCATTAGGATTGTGTCCTTTCACCATGCTTAATCTGTATGCTGCACAAATAACCCAAGAAGATGACCTATATGAAGAAGAACACAACATCAGGATCAGAGGAAGACTTATTAACAACCTGTGATATGCCAATGGCACAACCTTGTTTGCTGAAAGTGAAGAGGACTTGAAACACATCTGATGAAAATCAAAGACTACAGTTTTCAGTATGGATTACTTCTTAACATAAAGATAACAGAAATCCTCACAAGTGGACCAGTAAGCAAGATCATGAAAATGGAGAAAAGCTTGAAGTTGTCAAGGATTTCATTTTACTGGATCCACAATCAATGTCCATGGAAGAAGCAGCAGTCAAGAAATCAATGTATTGCATTGGGTAAATCTACTGCAAAAGATCTCTTTAAAACCTTAAAGAGCAAAAATGTCACTCTGAAGACTAAGGTGTGCCTGACCCAGATGATGGTCTTTTCAAAAGCCTTATATATGTGAAAGCTTTTTTTTAGCAATCCTACTTCCATAGTGATACTGCCTCAGAAACCCAAGGAGGGGTTGCTATGAGTCGGGCTGAGTCAACGGCAAACAACAACAACAACAACATGTGAAAGCTGGACAACGAATAAGGAAGACCAAAGAAGAATTGCTGCCTTTGAATTGTGGTGTTAGTGAAGAATATTGAATATACCAGGTGCTGCCAGAAGAATGAACAAATCTCTCTTGGAAAAAGTACAGCCAGAACACTCCTTAGAAGTGGGGAGGCTGAGACTTTGTCTCTTGTACTTTGGTCATGTTTTCGGGAATGACGAGTCCCTAGAGAAGAAGATCATGCTTGGTAAAATACAGCATCAACAAAAAGAGGACAGCCTTCAATGAGATGCATTGACACAGTGGCTGCAGCAATGGCCTCAAGCGCAGTGACAGTGGTGAGGATGATAAGGCAGGACCCGGCAGGGTTTTGCTCTGTTTTATGCAGCGTCACTATAAGTAGAAACAGACTCAACAGCACCTACCAAAAACAACATGATCTTTCAAAAGCACATGGTCAGACCTTTATCCCAGGTGACTTTGGATGGGTTCAAACTGCCCATCTTTCGGTTAGTACTGAGCGCTTAACCGTTTATACCACCCAGTGGCCTCTTTCATTTACAGTGTTGGAAATTGTTTCTTTTCATCTATTTCCAACAGCATTACCTTAGTTTAAACATCTTTTTCTGGATTACCCAACAAAGTCAGAATTAGACTATATCCTTCCATGTTCCTGGACAGTAATTCATTATTCCACTCTTGTCAGAGTGATAGTGATAAAGTACAAATAGGCTTTTATCAACCTTAATTATATTATTTAAAAATGACCAGCCAACAGGCTAAATTTCAAAATCCTTAACATGCCATACTACTGGACTTATACCATTAACCCATGGCTTCACAGACCTCCTTAGATTGGGACATGCTATACTCTGGCATAGTGCCTATGGCATTTGACTGATAACCAGAAGGCTGGCAGTTCAAACCCACCAGCCACTCCTGGGAAGAAAGGTTGGGCAATCTACTACCATAGTGATACCCCCTCGGAAACCAAAGGAGGGGGTCACTATGAGTCGTATATGACTACACAGCAGTGTGTTGCATTTGCGTTATATTCTCTCTATTTAAAGTACATTGGTCTTCCCTTACTTTTTATTCTCTGATTTAATTATGTTCAGACTCAAACATCACCACATTTTCATAAGGGCCTCAAAATTAGCTCAGTTAATTCCATTCTACTAAATCATAGCACTCTATGTCATTAAATTATGCTTATTATACTAGATTATATTTTTTTGTTATATTCACAATAATTATTTGAAGACACAGATTAATTTTATTTATAGTGAAATCCCTAATGCTTATCCACAGGATGAATGAATTATTGACTAAAACAGGCTACTTCCCCTCTGGAAATTCATAGCTTAGCAGAGGAGACAAAAACAAACAGTTTAGTGTGTGATGGCATTGATAAATACTATATTAAATGTAAGAACATTCAGACCTTGAAATTTTTAGGAAGCTAATGTGACAAAATACATAATGGATTCCCTCATATAATTTCAGATCAGACTATATTTCTTTTAACATAAATTCCCTAATAAATAATTTTTTCAATTGTCCAAACAGTCTTACAAGAGACATTGCTACTAAGAATCACAATACAGTAATACCTTACACACTGTCTCCCTGTGTATATATGTATTATCAATAACATTATATATTTATTAAGGCAGTTGATGTTAATCATGAACTTGATTTACAAAATATCATTCACTTAAAGGACAAAACTGGTAAAACTCCTTGGAAGGAAGGTTGGGCAATCTACTTACATAGTGACTCTGCCCCGGAAACCCAAGGAGGGGTCGCTATGACTTGGGTCCAACTTGTTGCCACATAACAACAACAACAACAAGATGACACTTGAGTGGAAGGTTGAATGCAATTCACTATAAAGAACATGCCAATAATTTTAAAAATGTAATCATTTTTATAAAAAAATAATAATCTATAAATTCTACTGGGAGCTTTGGTGGCATAGTGCCTAAGGCATTTGACTGCTAACCAGAAAGCTGGCAGTTCAAACACACTAGCCACTCTTAAGAAGGAAGACTGGGCAATCTACTTCTGTAGAGATACTGCCTTGGAATCCCAAGGAGGTGTCGCTATGGGTCAGATTTGATTATTTCACAGTGCATGAATAGAGATTAAAGTGATTGTGGAATCTAAATTATTACTGACTAAACTCTGGTGGGGGAGCTCTGGTAGCATAGTGGCTAAGACACTTGCCTGCTAACCAGACGGCTGGTGGTTCAAACCCACCAGCCACTCCTCGGAAGGAAGGTTGGGCAACCCTACTTCCATAGTGATACTGCCTCAGAAACCCAAGGAGGGGTCGCTATGAGTCAGGTTTGACTCGACGGCACATAACAACAAAAACAAACAACTCTGGTGGTATAGTGGTTAAGGCATTTGGCTACTAACCAAAAGATTGATGGTTCAAGCCCAGCAACTTCTCCATAGAAGAAAGATGAGGCAGTCTGCTTCCAGAAAAATTTATAGCCTTGGTGGTGGATCATCTTGGAAGAGGATAACAATAGTGGTGACACAACATGAAAAAATGTCATCAATGTCACTCAGCTGTAAATGTGGAAGCTGTTATGTTGGCAAATGTCATTGTTGTGTATATTTTCACTACAATAAAAGTGGAAAAAAAAAAAAAAAAAGATTTATAACCTTGGAAACCCAACAGGGGTGATGATGAGTGGGATTGACTCAATAGCAGTGAATTTGGTTTTTTTTTTTTGGAAAACCATTTGGTATTTACTTCAGTGGGTACTGAAGCTATAGCAATTATGCAAATAGATGTATTCCTATATAAGAATTCTATACATTTATACAAATTTTTATTATTATTCATTTCAAACATACCACTCAAAGTAGCTAGATAGTGTATTGAATGAAGTATTCATTTTACCAAGGAGCTCTTGTAGCATAGTGTCTAAGGCATTTGACTACGAATCAGAAGAAGGCTGGAGGATGAAACACATTAGCCACTTCCTGGAAGGAAGATGGGGTAATCTACTTCCATAAAGATTTACCACACCAACAACCCAATGGGGTTTTGAGTTTCTTAATCTTTTTACTGGGAGCTCTGATAGCATAGTGCCTAAGGCACTTGACTGCTAACCAGAAGGCTGGCGGTTCAAACCCACCAGCCACTCCTCAGAAGGAAGGTTGGGCCATCTACTTCCATAGTGATACTGCCTCAGAAACCCAAGGAGGGGTCATTATGAGTTGGTCTGACTCAATGGCAAATAACAACAACAACAATCTTTTTTACCACTCACTGTATCCAAACCCTTTGCTGTGTGATTTTGCAGCTTTTACCACTACAAGTGGTGTATTTTCCTGTCCCTTGACATTGGGACCTAAGTTTCTTGGAACAATGAGCTGTTAACAAGTGTGACACAAAAACCCACCCACTGCAATTGAGTCGATTCCGATTCATGGTGACCCTATAGGACAGAGTAGAACTGCTCCATAGGTTTTCCAAGGCTGAAAATCCTTATGGAAGCAGATTGCTTCACCTTTCTCTCTCAGAGTCGCTGGTGGGTTTGAACTACTGACCTTTTAGTTAACAGCCCAATATTTTAACCTCAGTGCCATCCGAACTCCCTAGGTATGACACAAACAGGCCCTAAATGCCCTTGTGCCATTGAGTTTTCTCTCTTGTGCTTTTGCTATCACCATGAGGAAAAAAAATAATAATAATCCTGGGAGGCCACATGTCTCAGAATATGAGATACATACAGAGTAAACCTACACCCAATCTGCAAACTTAATTGTGCTCATTCTGAATCAGCCCAACTCTCAATTCTGTGTTCAGTGCTATTATGGTGCCTTACTCTAGTCTTACAATATCAGTTGTCAACATCTTGTTTCATTATTAATTAATTCAATGTCATTTATGTACTCAGGGAAATTCTGTTTTCCTGCTTCTCCTTATCCCATTTTCCCAGACGCTAGACTTAGACATTAGGGGAAGGAATTTGGCTCTTAAGTGTGAACATCTATCTGTTCATGTTTGTGCTGAGCTGAGTAATTTAAGATGATCATCGGCATCCATTTGTATATGCTGACCTGTGTTCAGATAATCCTGGATCATACTGCGTCCTTCCTATCTACATTTACCCTGTCCTAAACCCAAGGTCAATTTAGTTTCTCAGTTTCTCTCTCAGCCACTTTCTCACTATCCTCAGGAGAACAAAGCCATTTGGCAGTTCCTCTCAGATCACGGTGGTTGATTTGGAATTCTGGAACGCTGCCCTGAAGGACTTACCTAGGACGCTTATTTAAGGAGGAATTCTCTAAGATTTTATTTCCCCAATCCAGGGTCTTGAAATCTAAGCACTAGTTTAATCTACTCTATAATTTTCAAATAAGTTAAGAACCAGAGTACTTTCTGAGAAATCCACATGTAGAAGCACATCCATTAAATTATTCTATTCTCACATGGAGTCACCATGAGTCAGAATCAACTCCACAGCAATTAACAATAATGAAAACATTCTCGCAATCTCCAGAGACTCTAAAAGGAGAATGTTTATCCCTTTTTAGGAAACCATTCTCTCTCATATGCCTGCCTCTTCTGTCAACCCTGATTTATTAAGCAAATTGTATGTATATAACATTCAAACACTAGATTTTCCTTTGTCAAAGGTAGGCTTTTGAAGTTGAAGGGAAAAAAAGCAAAAAACAAAACTAACAAAATCACTTCTTTTTCAAAAACTCCAGCTTCCTGTAAAACACTCATTTTCTGCTTTCAAGGTTCTTATCTATATTTGGAATTTAATCCTGTTTAGAAACTCGATTGGTTTATTTGTTTACTCTGGGACTTTCTAATCTTTTCTTCCCTGAAGCAAATGAACAAATGTCCTTGAGACTATGAATGTCATTGACTCTTAGTGGAGAGGAAGGTCACTAGAGCCATGAAGACGAACCTCAAGTTCATGACCTGAAGTTAATATATCTCATCCTATTCTTCCATGAATTATACAGAGTGGTTGATTGACTTAAGCTCCATCTTACCTCTTTAGGCATGGTAACCCTTTGCAATTTAACTCAAAGCAAAAATGTTGATTCTTACTCTTTATTTGGGAGTTATGGTGGTGTAGTGCCTAAGGCACTCCCACCAGCCACTCCTTGGAAGAAAGACTGGGCAATTTACTTCTGTAGAGATACTGCCTCAGAAACCCAAGGAGGGCTAGCTGTGAGTTGGGACCGACTTGAAGACAGCGAATTTTTTTTTTTCTCAGACTCTTTATTTTCTTTGCATACCTGTAAACAGAGAAGTTTCACATTACAGTCACTCATTTCAGATTAAGAATGATGAGTACAACATGCTTTCTCAGGAAACAAAAGGTCAGGATGAAAACCATTTGGGAAGAATGTATCAAGATGTAAACAATTTGTTCCTGGAAAGAAAGTGTTCATGACTACAATCATGAATAACCTATTCTCATGATGAATAACCAAATCAACTGGCACCACTCACCTAATTGGTAACACCCTCTTATTCCTTCCTGGTCAAGTGGCTGATCTTTAAATTTGAAAAGACTTAAAGTTGAAGCTGATCTTATCTTTAGTAAGTCCTTAACCTGCTACCTTTCCTTTGCTCTCACTCTGTGTAGACCCCCTTTCCACTTGAACAGTGGAGCACTTTGCATTTTTACCAAGTGCTGCCCAACTGCAGCTGTATTATTAGTCTTCTTTGACATACCGCAAGGGGAAAGGGTGCTCACACAAATTTGCTTATGAGGAAGCTACACTATCCCACATATATCTATTAAGCTGATGTTTGTGGGAAAGGCATACAAAATGTTAATGATTCTTGTTTTCACAAAACAGATAGTGACAGGCTTTTGATTTTTCTATTAACTGTTCCCTTTTTATATTTCTAGAATGTGTTTTACATTAGATACCAACTGCTTTTGGAAGAATTGTTTCTTCCTACACAAACCATTGCATTTCTGAAATCAAGCCAAACATGAGACCCTGCCTGGTGTGCAATCAGGCCAAAACAATTTACACACCGAGTGATTAAGAGGAGAGAAAATTATTTATTGCAAAGCGACAATGCAAGGAGACAGGGACCCTACCCAAATCTGACTCCCCGAATGGTGGTCAGGTTACAGTTTTTTTAAATTTCAGGAGAAGGGGTTATACATATTCATAAAAACTTCAGGAATTTGGGCATGAATTAGTTGAGGACAGGCTGAAATTTTCTTCACCTCGGTTTAAAGGGACAGTCGTATTTTAATGCAGTGTGCTTGTGCACCAGATGAGTCACACTGGCTTCTTGCCGTCAGGTGATGGGGGCTAGGTATAGGGGAGAATATCAGTTCCCAGCAACTTTGTTCCTGTTCATCTCACTGCCAGTGTTCACAGGCCAAGGTCAGTTTTCAAGTTGTCTCCCAAAACACATTAACATACTTATCAGCTGTTTGTAGGGGATAACATGGAGACAATGTATAAATTGACTTTTCATTCCATTCAGTTCTTAAGGAACTGAGTTATCATGTTTAGCTATCTGCCTTCACCTGGGAATGCAGGCTGAACTTTGACTCCATCATATTTCATTTTTTTCTTAGAATATAAAAACCAAATATCAAACTCACAGCCATCGAGTCGGAACCAACTCGTAGTGACCCTTCTTTGGGTTTCCGAGGAGATATCACTATGGAAGTAGATTGCCCAATCTTCCTTCTGAGGAGTGGCTGGTGGGTTTGAACCTCCAGGCTTCTGGTTAGCAGTCAAATGCCTTAGCCACTACCCCACCAGAGCTCCTTCTTAGAATATTGTTGTTGTTATTTACCATCAAGTCGGACGCGACTCATAGCAACCTCTCCTTGGGTTTCTGAGGCAGTATCACTATGGAAGTATATTGCCCAACCTTCCTTCCAAGGAGTGGCTGGTGGGTTTGAACCAACAGCCTTCTGGTTAGCAGTCAAGTGCCTAGGCATGATGCTACCAGAGTTTCTTCTTAGAATATAGAAACATGAAAAAAATATAGCTTATTAAAAAGGTTAAAATAGGAATTATTCCTCCTTTTTCTGTCATACATGATAGTATTTCTCATCATTTTTAAAACATGCTTTCTTTTGTTATACACCCCCACAGTCTTTTTGTATGACCAAAAACAAGTTCCTAGGGGACACAGATGGTTTGCACTCGATTGCTAGCATAAAGGTTGGTGGTTGGAAACTACTTAGTTGATACCCTGGAAGAATGGGTCTGGTGATCTACTTCTGTTAAGATTGTTGTTCTTGTTGTTAGTTGCCATTGAGTTGATTCTGATTCATGGTGACCCCATGTATGTAGTGGAGAACTGCTCTAGAAGGTTTTTAAGACTATGACCTTTTGGAAGCAGATCATAAGGCTTTACTTTCAGGGTGTCTGGGGATAGGTTGGAACCATCAACGTTTTAGTTAGTAGTCCAACACTTAACCATTTACACCACCCAGGTTCCCCTGTTAAGATTACAGCCAAGAAAACCCCACAGGAGCAGTTCTACTCTATAACACATGGGTTACCATGAGTCAAAATTAGCAACTAACAATAAAAACATTACCAAAAAGAATAAACTTTTTCCAGTTTCTCTATGAACAAACTTATTTTGCATTGTTTCATGCACATTTTCAAACTATATTAACTCTCCTCCTCAGTATTTCTGATAAACATCACTAAGAGGGTATACTGAGCCCTTTATCCTACTCTGAAAAATTGAGAATAACTGACAAAGCTATCAAAAAATTATACTCTTTGATAACAAAAGGACATTTATAGTTCCATACTAGAGAGCCTGACTTGAAAATGTGTCAAGATTATAATTTCATTATTTATTTTTTAATTTTTCATATCTTTACACACAGATACCAGCTTGACTGCAAATAGTTTTTGGAGGTCAGAATATTTCTCTAAGTATCCTTTTGAATTGTCTTCTTTGTATTTGATATTTTGAAGAAATAAGCTTGAACCCTTGTCTTGAGTTTTGTTGAAAATACTCTACTTTTTCTGTTTATTCTTACATGATTATTTAAAAAAAAAATCCATCCATACAAGAAAAGAAGTATGAAGTCATTCACTGCAGTATTATCTATAATTGACAAGAAAAGAAGAAAAGAAGGGCCTAAATGTCCATTCACAGTAGAATGGGCAACTAAAGAGGGCACAAGCACCAAAAGAAATAGTGCAAGCTATCTAAAGGATGATATAGATCTGTGTGTTCAATCAAGCCTGAGAAATATCAGACATAAGTAGGTGTTCTGGTTCCCTAGTGCCACTCTGACAAGAAAATACCACAAATGGAATGGCCTTAACAAACAGGAGTTTATTCTTACAGTGTGGAGGCTTTAAGTCCAAGTTCAAAGTGCCAGGCTCTAGGGGATGGGTGAAAGCCCCTCAGCCTTGGGGTCCAGCTCTGCCTCCTGTTACTGTATTTAGTTTGAAAACTTGTTTGTATAAAGCTGTGGTAATTTACCTCGAGAGCTTAATTTCTTTCCCTGTGAAGTAGGAAACAAATATTTTCATTCTTTGTAGATGAGGAAATATGGATGAGATAAATTAAATGTTTCATAAGGGTGGGAAAGCTTTTAAATGTAGTTATGAAGAATTGAAGAGCTGCCTGACTTGAATGATAATAGGATTATTATCTTTAGGGTCAGGTTGAGGGTAATGACCATTACTTAGATGAGGGAATTTCCCCTGTGAATCATTTTCTCCAGACATATCCAGCAGCTCAGGTACAGGCATAGAGAAAACAGGGGGGGTGGACATATTTGTATTATTCATGGTGGGGCTTTGGTCATAATGATTTAATAAAAGAAAAATGGAACAAATGCATTTAGGAAATTGAAAAAAAAAAAAAAAGACTGATTAAATAATGCCTACCAAATAAATGCTGTGTAGTGATGAGGAAAGGGTAGAGGTGAAATAAGCCCTTATTAATTAGTATTCATTATAGTTATTCTTGATATCTCTTAAGGCTAAAGTCCTCACTGTTTTTATTTTTTGTCTTCAGAAGTGTCTTACCTACATATAAATGTAAAGAATATCTTTTTAGTAATTTCTTTCAGAGAATTTTGACTGGAAGGACACTGAATTTCAAAATTACTTTGGGGTCATTTGTCACTATTATGAGTTTGAGTCTTCCTACCCATGAATGCAATACATTACTCCATTTAGTTAAATCCTTCGTTGTGTTCTTAATTAATGATTCCAAACATTTCATAAAGGTCGTATACATCTCTTCTTAGGTACCTCATGATTTTTCATGGTTCGATGAACAATAGCTTTTGTAAATATTGCATTTCTAAATTTTTGTAGCAATGGTATAGAAATTCAATTGCTTTTAAAGTGTTTATTTTATGTGCAGACACCTTGTTCAGTTTTCTTACCAACCCTAGCAATTTGTCTTTGGTTTTCAGTCTTGAACATGGTGGCACAGTGCCTAAGGCACTTGAGTGCTAACTAGAAAGTTGGCAGTTCAAACCCACCAGCCACTCAGAGGAAAGAAGGGCAATCTATCTATTTCCATAAAGATTTACCCCCTCCCCCAGGGTCACTATGAGTCAGCATCAACTTGACGCCAGTGAGTTTGGAGTTTTTTGGATACAAATAATATCTTCTATGAATATGACAATTTGGTTTCTTCTTTCTAATTCTTATTCATTTTATCTTTATTTTCTACTGTGCATATAGAGATCCACAGCAAAATTCTCAATAGAAGGAGTTTTAACTCCTTTATTCTTTATTGTGTCCTATGTCTGTGCCACTTTGGATGAAATCCACAAGTCATTATATGCTGAATTTTATTTACATAAGTTCTAAGTACTCTTTATTTCCAATATGATTTTTTATGACATAGGAATTATTTAGAAATATTTCATATCCAAGTGCATGTGTGTGAGAGTGTGTGCTATTCATATGTTTACTATTGATTTCTAATACAATTTCACTGTATTAGAAGACACGGTCATTATGTTTGTAGAATAGAATTATCTTACAGCTGGCTTGGGGAAGCTCCATGCTAATATGTGGGGAGAAGTCTGGTGCCAGCTCATAGTCACAATTAATAGTGACTATATGGGCCAGTGATCTATAATGGCTTTTTAACTTCTCAATTCTCCTGGCAGCACTGGGGCCATTTTTTTAAACATTGTTTAGGCGTAAGTACATTGATAGCTTAATCTTATTTAACCATTCCCAAAGATTGGCTTGGCTTTGTGACCATGGAGAGATAAACTACCCCATAGGAAGTGTTTGCCTGGGTTTTCCTGAAACTAAGATTCCTCATGCATATTTGATGATTCATAATCAAGAGAAGCTGCATGTCCTGTATTACTAAGAAAAGACCTCGGGGAGCAGTCCTTGGAAGTCTCTCAAGCCAGAAAACTTGCCTCTCTGTTTCTTTGTCATGTTACACTTATTGTACTCTTTAAAGCCTTATTCTGTGACATTCTGTGAAAACTTTCCTTTATCTAATCCATGTAATTATTGCAGTTAGAGTTATTGGCAGGTGTTTCAAAATAACCCTTGACTCTATAATTTAAATAAAGGCTAGAGCTTTATTTGGGAGAAGGAAAATTAAGGATAGCAGAGAGGAAACCCACTGTTACAAGCTGGGCTACCTAGCCATGCCTGGGGTAAGTTTTATTAAGTACTGCAACCATTGATGGATAAAAAAGCATATTGATGTCACCTGGAGTTTGTGTATTCAACTCCAAAATTAATGACACATAGGAAAAAGGGAAGTTGATTATTGATGGAAAGGAAAGCAATAAATGGGAAATGCAAAAAGAAAATCTAACACTTTCTAGTATCTTGTGCGAATCTGAGAAAAGTGAATAATATGAACATGTAGCTACATTTTCACATTTGTGTAAGGGTGAAGACAGTTGTCTTTGAAATCTCCTTCTTTGAGGCTGAAAATCCATATTGGCTCATACCAGTTTAACAAGTATCAGATCTGGAATCATGTATTACTTACATCTGACATAGATTTCAATGGTACTTATGACTAATGTAAATATTTAGAGTAATTTTAATGGTACTTTTTTTTAATTCTCATTTCATAGATTTCTTTATTTCTAACACCTTTCAGGAGGTAACATGCAGGAACTATTGGAAAACTCTTTGACATACTCTAGCTAAAATATATTAGGAGTTGACTACTATCCATATTACACAATTTTGGGCAACTGAGTATTTCAAGTTCAAAATATGTACTCAGATTATGCTCATATAATAAGAACTCTGGAAGTATAGTGCCTAAGGCACTTGACTGCTAACCAGAAGGCTAGAGGTTCAAGCCCACCAGCCACTCCTTGGAAGGAAGGTTGGGCAATCTACTTCCATAGTGATACTGCCTCGACAACCCAAGGAGGGGTCGCTATGAGTTGGGTCTGACTTGATAGCACATACAACAACAACAACTGTGAAGACATTACATTTGGAAGAGAAAATGACATTGGCCAAAGGTTCTAAATGAAACCTGAGTGAAAGTGTCACAAGTCTGGTTGTTTTTTTTGTTGGCCTTGAATAAAGAGAGACATACATACTGAGCCAAAAGTCTTACTGGCCTATATTGGTTGCCTAAGAGAGATATCAGGAACTCTGGTAGCATAGTACCTAAGGCACTTGACTGCTAACCAAAAGGCTGGTGGTTCAAACCCCCCAGCGACTCCTCAGAAGGAAGATGGGGCAATCTACTTCCATAGTGATACTGCCTCGGAAACCCAAGGAGGGGTTGCTATGAGACGGGTCTGACTTGATAGCACACAACAACAACAACAAGAGAGATATCATTTCAAGAAGAAGAGAAAGAATGGCAAGTGGATGGATAGATAGCAAAGCATTTTTAAAAAATAGATAAAGCAAATCGAAAAGATAATGAGACATACAGCTTGGAAATAAATGGGGGGGACAGCTTGCATGCTGAAAAAGAGATGCTGTTCATTATACTCCTTCAGAAGGAAAAGAGAGAAAGCAAGGGCCTGTGATCTTGGCAGTGAAGGCTTGAAGAAAGAACCTGTGGGAGACGAATGGCCCTCTAAAGAGCTCTGGTGGTGTGGGGCTTAAGAAATGTGGCTGCTAACTGCAGGGTTGGTGATTTGAATACACCAGTCTGCAGCTGGGAGTGACTTCTGGTCCTTGAGAGCTACCAGATAGGTGAAAATATGCAAAACTGATATGCTTGATTTGAATTTCTATTCTCTTTTCTCCCTTAAGTTATAATTTTCACAATTCTTGGTGTCACAAGTGGTTGTCAACTGTAGAGTTGACATTTTGGTTGCCCTTTTGAAGATTCTGGCTCCTATTTGAAGCCACTCCTAGGAAGGAAGGAAGGTGGGGCCATCTACTTCCGTAGTGATACTGCCTCGGAAACCCAAGCAGGGGTCGCTATGAGTCGGGTCCGACTCGACAGCACATAACAACAAGAACAACAACATTTGAATCTTAGTTAATTAGGAAGCAGTCATCCTGTTTGAGTCTAGCATGTAGGACCTCCTCTAATTTTGTGTGCCATGGTTCTAATGACAATTTGATTTTCAGAGCCTAGGCAGGGTCTGCCAGGTTCGTTGGGTGTTGCTCTACTCCCTCTGGACTCTGCTGGTGCTACCTGAAGGGGTGGAGGGACTTTCCTCAGGCTTTGCTGTCTGATGCCTCAAGGTAGAGGAAGGGAGTCTCACTTCTCAGGCTGGGTATGTGTTGTGGTGGGGTATTTTTGTCTGTGGGGAATGAAGAGCACTACCCAGCTGCTTCGTTACTGTAGGAGGAGCAGAAAGAAATGAGTCTGAATTGGTTTTTTGGTCATGTCAATGAAACTGCAGGCTTCAATGGTGCTAACACATCTTCTGGACACTGGTGCTGCCTAGCTGGATTTCTAGAGTCCCATGGACAGTGGATGCCCACAGACAGCAGCAGTAGGCTGTTGCTCCAGATTATTTTCAATTTCATTTTCATATCAATAAATTTTTTCCAATTCTAATGAAGAGAGAGATGAGAACTTACTTTGTTTAGCTATAGGTTGTCTTTTTTCTTTCTTTTTTTAATCATCTTTTCTTGCCAGAGAGTCATTTTCTATGCTTATTGAGTTTTCTCAGAGCCCTCATGCCCCTAGTCCTTGACCCTTTTTCAGTGATACATTCCTGAATTACAATCTTGGCACACAACTATAGGAACTTGAGAAAGAATCTTAATTTTTCTGAAGTTGTTTTTTCATCTACAAAGCTTGGATAATTATGCTTAACTCGGCTTGTTATGAAGATAAATGAGACAAATTAAATCATTAGAACAGTATCTGATAAATAGATGTTACTTAACTAAATGTTAGCTCATTTTCCTTCCTGTTTGGTGGGAGAAGTAAAAATATAATCCAACTTTTTGTTGCTCTCCTCATTTACTTGTGCTTACATTTTCAATTATGTATATAATCCTTAAAGCAAAAATCAGCATAATTGTTTGCTTTTGTCAAATAATTACATCATTATTTTTCCAGTTTTACTTAAGCTGTGTGGGGATGTATGAATTGTTCAGAAAATATTCACTCTCCCTTCCCTTGCTCTGTTGTCATTGTTATTGTTAGGTGCGGTCGAGTCATTTCTGACTCATAGTGACCCCATGAACAGCAGAACGAAAAACTGCCCCATCCCGCACCAGCTCCATGATCCCTGCTATACTTGAGCCCATTGTCACAGCCACTGTGTCAATCCATCTCGTTGAAGGTCTTCCTCTCTTTCATCGAACCTCCGCCCTACCAAGCATGACATCCTTCTCCAGGGAATGGTCCCTTCTGACAACATGACCAAAGTAGGTGAGACGAAGTCTGGCCATTCTCGCTTCCAAGGAGCATTCTGGCTGCACTTCCTCCAGGACAGATCTGTTAGTTCTTTTAGCAGTCCATGGTACTTTCAGCATTCTTTGCCAGCACCACGAGTCAAAAGCATCAACTCTTCTTTGGTATTCCTTATTCATTGTCTAGCTCTCACACACATATGAGGCAATTGGAAATATCATGGCTTGTGTCAGGTGCACCTTAGTCCTCAAGGAGACATCCCTGCTTCAACACTTGAAAGAGTTCCTTCGCATCTGACCTGCCCAGTGCTACACATCCCTTGCTCAACTGGGGTGGAATTTATTTCCTCACCTCACTGAATTTGTTTGATCATGTGGATTTTCTTGACCTAATATATTATGGGCAGAAGTGATGGTTTGTCCGTTCTAAGAGAGGCCATTTATCCTCTTAAACTCCTGCCATTAGTTACTAAGAGTACACCTAGGGAGCATCTATTCTTTAGTTTGAGTCTCAAAATGAGATCAAAATGCAGATGTGAACTAAGCCTAGCTGATTCTAGAAATCTAGCCAGGCCCAGCTATCCACAAGCAACATCTGTCTGTAAACTCCTAAGCAGGTAATAACTGTTATCTAAACCACTGAGGTTTTCAGATTTTTATTGCTACAGCAAAAGTTGAACAACACAGAAAGTGGGCAGAGGTTCATCTCATACAGCACACAGCATTTCACTCATTCGGTGCCTGGAGCCATAGCTCCTTTCCCTATACACAGCTTCCAGATCCTTCTACTCTACCACAACAATTCAATCCTGCACTCCCTCACTGTTGTCCTTTATTCAAAAAAACCAAACTCACTGCCATTGAGTCAGATCCAACTCATGGTGACCTCTCCTTGGGTCTCCGAGGTGGTATCTCTACAGAAGTAGATTGTCCAATCTTCCTTCTGAGGAGTGGCTGGTGGGTTTGAACTGCCAGCCTTCTGGTTAGCAGTCAAACACCACCAGATCTCCCTTTCTTTTATTTGGAGCCATTTTTTCTTTGCTGTGAAACTTGGGTGTCAGTTCACAGAGCATGTTTCACTTGCAATGAGCTTATCCAAGTACTATCTCAAGAAGCCAGTCTTTCCAATACAAAAAAAAAAAAAAATTATTTTACCAGCTGTAAGGAAGAATTTTCTTCTGACAGTTCACTTATTTCATTCTGCAGTTTCCTCTGAGATATAAATGAATATTACTGAGGTGTTGGTAAACAGCTTTAAGTGTAATCTGCTATTTCTTTCCTAAAAGCATATATTCGAGAGGGGCCAATGATTTTTATTATTTATGTATGTATCTTAGTTTTCAATTTGAAGTTAAAGACAATGAAAACAAGTCCAAGAGAGCCAA
>NW_006922438.1:521219-522596 GCF_000298275.1 Orycteropus afer afer
GCCAGACTTCGTCTCACCTATTTTGGTCATGTTGTAAGAAGGGACCATTCCCTGGAGAAGGATGTCATGCTTGGTAGGGTGGAGGGTCGACAAAAGAGGGAGAGGCCTTCAACGAGATGGATTGACATGGTGGCTGCGATGATGGGCTCAAGTATAGCAGGGATTGTGTGGCTGGCGCGGGATTGGGCGGTGTTTCATTCTGCTGTGCATGGGGTTGCTATGAGTCGGAAACGACTTGACGGCACTTAACAACAACAAAATCTTAGTTTTAATTTGGAAATGATCTCAAATATATAAAACATTCAAAGTTCAGTACAATTTTTTTTTCCTGCTTTTGCTATTGAGAGTGAGTTGCTACCTTGATGTCCCATCACTCCCTGTGATTGTGAAGGTTGTGTGTCAACTTGGCTGAACCATGATTCTAAGTGGTTTAAACAGATGTAATGTAATGACTTCCATGATGAGATATGGTACGAGGAGCCAGTCAGTTGACAGGGAGTCTCCTCAGTGTTGTGAATTGCCTCCAATATACATATGGACATCCTGGGAAAATGTTGGGACTTTGTGCTTTACCTGGCTCCTGCATCTAGCTTGTCATCATCCGGTTTTTGGCGATGAACCAGTGGCCTGCTATATGGCTTGCCGACCTTGGGATTGTTGCCTTTGTAGCCTGTGAGCCAACAATCTGCAGTTTTACCTGCTGATCTTGGATTTGTCATCTGCTGAAGTCAGCACTTGCTATCATGCCTGTGGATCTTGAGGTTCATTGGCCTCTGCAGATGTGTGAGTCAGGAAAAGCCTCCAGCTTGATGTTTGACCTATGAACTTGGGACTTGCTAGCCTCTGCAATTGTGTAAGCCATTTCCGAGATAAATTTCTCTCCCTCTGTCTGCCTCTCTCTATATAAGCTTCACTGTTTTCACTTCTCTAGAGAAACTAGCCTAAGACACTCTCTAATATTTTAAACAATGGCATTCTACATAACGACAATATCACCATCTAAACCAGGCAGTAAATATTGCTAAGACGTTACTGTTTAATTCTTAGATCCCAGGCTGGGATGCCCTTACACGTGGCCACTCTCCTCCTCCTGCTGAGGCTATGAGCCCTACCCGGCATCCTTCTCCTCCTTTGAGTTCTAACACAGCATGCACAGCTATTCCCTTCCATGGCCTCGCTCCTTATCTGGCTTTTGCTCTGACTTCCCACACTGTGCTGCTGTCGCCACACAGACACCCTTTTCACTCTGCTAGGGTTATGCACAAAAGTGGAGATTGTTTAGGCTTCCTATTCTCCCTTTAATGACCTTTAATTCCTCCCTTCTCTTTATTATATGTCTTTCTCTTCCTTAAAAGACAATTATTGTGATTTCTTTTA
>NW_006922438.1:524374-525244 GCF_000298275.1 Orycteropus afer afer
ACAGCTTTGGGAATGGTCTCTAGCTTATGACATGCTTGAACCCTGCATGTAGCCATGTCATTGTTCAGCAGCCTGCCATGCTCTGCCAACCTTGGGATTTTCAAGGGACTTGAATTAATGGCCTGCTGTGTGGTTTGATAACATTGGGACTGTGTCATTTTATTTGTCAACCTTGGGCTTGTTAGCCTCAGCAGCTAGTAGCTGTCTGAGTGAAGAGATGCTTCTAGCTTCAGTGGGCCGAGAGCAAGAGGCAGAGCTGAAGCCCAAGGTCGAGGGGCTTTCACACAACCCCTAGAGCCTGGCACTTGAAACATGGACTTCTAGCCTCCTGAACTGTAAGAAATAAACTCCTGTTTGGTCAAGCCATCCCATTTGTGGTATATTCTTGTCAGATGGTACTTGTTACCCAAAATAGATGTGGAACAATGTTTTGGGTAGTACGTTATGCCAGTTGAACTTGATGTTCCCTGTGACTAAGGTCCCAAGCCCACAGGTCTAACTACTCACTCCCTCTGAGTAGCTGACTGTGTCTAAGAAGTGACTACAACCTTGTCCTTTGTCAACTCTATGATATACTTGGGAATTCTTACAGAACATACCAATACACTTGTAGAAACATTGTTTCCCAACCCTGTACATGGGCACATTCACCCCTGCATAGACATACCTAATAGTTCAGCCTGTCTACCCATCTATCTACTGTAAATCAATGTTTGCCTTCACTGACAATGCAATGCTGTATGTGCAAAAAGGTTCATCTTTGTTGTCTGTACCTCACATGCACTCTTTATGTCTTCCTCTTCCTCAATGCCACCACGTTGATCACTCACATTTGATACATTGCCTTTCTCTTCACCCAAATCAATATTT
>NW_006922438.1:525989-536695 GCF_000298275.1 Orycteropus afer afer
ATTTGTCTCTTTGCTCTTGAGGTGTTGGAGTTTTCTATAAATTCTAGAGATAAGTCCCTTGTCAGATATGTCATTGCTGAATATTTTTTCCCAATATGTAGGTTCTCTTTTGACTTTTTTGGAGAAGTCTTTGGAAGCACATAAAAATTTACTTTTTAGAAGATCTCATTCATCTAGTTTCTCATCTGCTGTTTGTGCATTTTGGGTTATGCTTCATAGTCTATTTATGCCATTTATTAAGGCCCTTAAATTTGACCCTAGTTTTTTCTTAAAGAACTTTTTGTTTTAGGTTTCACATTAAAGCCTTTGATCCATCTGGAGTTAGTTTTTGTGTGTGGTGTGAGGTAAAGATATTGTTTCATTTTTCAGCACATGAATATCCAGTTTTGCCAGCACTATTTATTAAAGAGATATTCTCTTCCCCATTTAATGGGTTTCAGCCCTTTGTCAAAGATCAGCTGACCCTAGGTCATTGGATTTATTTTTCAGTTCTCGATTCTATTCCTTTGGTCTATGTGTCTGTCATTGTACCAAAACCAGACAGTTTTGAATGCTGTGGCGGTATAGTAGGTTTTGAATTCTGGGAGTGTGAGACCTCCCACTTTGTTCTTCTTCTTCAATAGTGCTTTGCTTATCTGAAATATCTTTCCTTCCCATATAAAGTTAGTGATTGGTTTTTCCATATCCTTAAAGAATGTTGATGGGATCTGGATTGGGATTGTATTAAATGTACAGATTGCTTTGGGTAGAATTGACATTTTTACAGTGTTCAGTCTTCCTATCCACAAGCATGTTCATCCATTTATGTAGATCTCTTATGGTTTCTTGAAGTAGTCTTTGATAGTTTTCTCTGCACAGGTCTTTTGTGTCCCTGGTAAGATTTATTCCCAAGTATTTTATTTTTCTGGTAGCTATTGTAAATAGGGGAAGGGCTCTGGTGGCATAGTGCCTAAGGCATTTGACTGCTAACCAGAAGGCTAGTGGTTCAAATGCATCAGCCACTCCTCAGAAGGAAGATTGGGTGATCTACTTCTGTAGTTATACTGCCCCGGAAACCCAAGGAGGGGTTGCTGTGAGTTTGATCCAACTTGACGGCAGTAAGTTTGGTTTTGGTATTGTAAATGGTATTTCCTTATTTCTTTTTCAGCAATCTCTTTGCTGGTGTAGAGGAAGCCAACTGATTTTTGGATGTTCATCATGTATCCTGCCACTATGCTAAATCTCTCATTTAGTTCCAGTAGACTTTTGCTGAGTCTCTTGGGTTTTCTAGGTGTAGGATCATCTCATCAGCAAACAGGGACAGTTTGACTTCCTCCTTACCTATTTGGAAGCCCTTGATTTCCCTTTCTTGCCTTATTGCCTTGGCTAGGACTTCCAATACAATATTGAAAAGAAGTTGTGATAGAAGGCATCCTTGCCTTATTCCTCTTCACAAGGGGGATGGGTTCAGTCTCTCTTCATTGAGAATAATGTTGGCTGTTGGTTTTGCATAGATACCCTTTATTATGTTGAGTAATGTCTTTTCTATTCCTAATTTGCTGAGAGTTTTGATCAGAAATGGGTGTTGGATTTTATAAAATGTCTTTTCTATATGGATTGATATGATCATGTGGTTCTTTTACTTTGTTTTATTTATGTGGTGGTTGATGTCAGTTGTTTTTCTAATGTTGAACCATCCTTACATACCTGATATGAACCCCACTTAGTCATAATGAATGATTTTTTTTTGATATTTTGTTGGAGTCTATTGGCTAGGATTTTGTTGATGATTTTT
This sequence comes from Orycteropus afer afer, assembly GCF_000298275.1. Taxonomy (NCBI): domain Eukaryota; kingdom Metazoa; phylum Chordata; class Mammalia; order Tubulidentata; family Orycteropodidae; genus Orycteropus; species Orycteropus afer. The sequence goes on from NW_006922438.1 coordinate 527,764, forward strand.
GCATCTATATTCATGAGGGATGTTGGTCTGTAGTTTTCCTTTTGAGTGATATCTTTGACTGGTTTTGGTATCAAGGTTATGCTTGCTTTATAAAATGAGTTAGGGAGGATTCCATCCTTTTCTATGTTTTGGAATAGTTTGAGTAGGATTGGTGGCAGTTCTTCTCTGAATGTTTGGTAGAATTTTCTGGTGAAACCACCTTGCCCAGAACTTTTTTTTGTTAGTAATTATTTTATGATCTGTTCAATTTCTTTTTTTGTTATGGATCTGTTCAACTTTTCCACATCAGTCTGTGTTAGCTTAGGTAAGAGGTGTGTTTCTAGAAATCTGTCTGTTTCTTCCAGATTTTCAAATTTGTTGGAGTACAGTTCTTCATAGTATCTTGATATTATCCTTTTTATTTCAGTTGGTTCTGTTGGGATGTCACCCATGTTGTTTCTTATTCATGTTATTTGTATTCTCTTCTTCTTTTCCTTTGTTAAATTTGCCAGTGGTTTGTCAAATTTATTGATCTTTAAAAAAAAAAATCTAGTCTTGTTGATTTTTTCTATTGTTTTTCTATTTTCTGTTTCATTGATTTCTGCTTGAATCTTTATTATTTCCTTTCTTCTCATGATTGTAGGCTTTTTTTTTTCCTGCTCTTTTTTCTAATTGTTGGAGATGTTGGGTTAAGATGTTGATTTTGGGTCTTTCTTCTTTTTTGATGTGTGCATTTGTTGCTATAAATTGGCCTCTGATCATTGTTTTTGCTGTGTCCCAAAGATTTTGGTATGCAGTGTTTTTATTCTCATTTGATTCAAGGCTTTTTTTTAATTTAATTTTTTATTTCTTCTATTACCCAGTTGTTTTCCATATGTTTGCTCATTTTTTGTCGATCTTCCTATTGTTGATTCCTAATTTGATATTATTATGATCTGAGAAGATGCTCTGCAGTATTTCAATGTTTTTAAATTTATTAAGGCTTGCCTTATGGCCTAACATATGGTCTATCATGGAGAATGTTCCATGTGCACTGGGAAAAATGTATATCGTGCTGTTGTTGGGTAAAGGGCTCTGTAGATGTCTATAAGGTCAAGTTGGTGGATTGTATTGCTTATTTCTTCTGTGTCTTTGTTGAGTTTCTTTCCAGTTGTCCTATCTTTCATTGACAGTGATGTATTAATGTCTCCCATTATGGCTGTTGAGTCATTCATTTGCCTCTTCAACTCTTTTAATGTCTGATTTATATATTTTGGGGCTCTTTCATTGGGTCCATAGATATTTGTTTTGGTTATATCTTCTTGTTCAATTGATCCTTTAATCATTATATAATGAACTCCCTTGTCTCATATGGTGATTTTTGTCTTAAAGTCAATTTGATCAGAAATTAATATTGCCACTCCTGCTCTTTTATGGTTGCCATTTGCTTGATATATCTTTTTCCAACCTTTGATTTATAGTTTCTTTTTGTCTTTGTCTCTAAGGTGTGTCTCTTGTAAATAGCATATTGATTGGTTATGTTTTCTTATCCAGTCTGCAACTCTCTGTCTCTTGAGTGGTGCATTTAATCCATTTACTTTCAATCCAGTCTGCAACTCTCTGTCTCTTGAGTGGTGCATTTTATCCATTTACTTTCAGTGTACTTATTGACAAGTATGAGTTTGTTGCTGTCATTTAGTTATGTGTTTTTTCATGGTGTTCCTTGTTTCTTTGTTCCATATTATTTTCTGTGCTGAGCTCATTATGTTTATGAATTGTGTTATAATTTCCTTTGTTGCTATTGTTTTAGTATTTGCTAAATATTTGTGCTTGTCCTCTTTTTATTGTGATGTTATGTTTTGGTTAGGAGCTGAATGAAATTAAATAATATTTGTGAAAACTCTATTATATCACATGTACCCTATTCACATTTTTTTCATCTTTTTGAAAAATTAGTTTCTTAAAAAAGGAAGTTAGGTTATAAACCTAAGCTATTGTTCAAAGAGTATTACCTTTATAGTAATACCTAGTAGCTTGTAGTTGTCAAGTATAAGAAATTAAAACAAAGAAAGAAAGGAAGAAGGGATAGAAGGAGGGAAGGAAAAAGGGAAGGAGACAGGAAGGAGAGAGGGAGGAAGTTGGATTTCCTTTTCTTAATTGTGAGAGAATTTCCTTTTCCATTTTGCAAAATATTAGTCACATGGAAGTCTGTGCTCAGCATGGAAATATTCTACATTGTCACAGGTTCATTTTGTTAGAAAAAATATATATGGTCTGTGAGCAGGGAGTTTGGAAGAGTATTCAGATGAGTTAGACACTATCATGAAGAAGGATTAGATTCAGTAGACAAAGTGACAACAACCTTCAGGAAAAGTGAGTGGTGCTGGACAGTCTTTGACACATAGGGGAGTGTGGCCAAGGATGCTAATGCTAAAACAAGGATGCAGATGCAAATTTGTAAAAAGGGAATGTCACTTCACAGCTACACACTGTCATATCACAGTTGTATACTGTCAGATCTTAACAGTTTTATCAGATTTTATTGCATTTCTCTTAATATAATAATAATAATAATAACAACAACACATATAGTTAGCTATATATACACATATGTTTTTGAGCTGTTAGGTGCCATCGAGCTGACTTCAATTCACAATGACCCTATATGTACAACAGAACAAAACACTGCCTGCCCATGCACCATCCTCACAAGCCTTGCTATACCTGAGCCCATTGTTGTAGCCACCATATCAATCCAGCTCATTGAGGGTCTTCCCCTTTTACTGACCCTCCACTTTACCAAGCATGATATCCTTTTCCAGGGAATTGTCTCTTCTGACATGACTGAAGTAAGGAGATGAAATCTGGCTATTCTTGCTTCCAAGGACCATTGTGGCTCACTTCCTCCAGGACAGATTTGTTAGTTCTTCTGGCAATCCATGGTACCTTCAGTATTCTATGCCAACACCACAACTCAAAAATATCAACATATATGTATATGCAGGTACAGACCCTTGGGTGGCTCAAATGGTTTGTACTCAGCTAGTAAGAGAAAGGTTAGTGGTTAAAATCCACCCAGTGTACCAGTGAAGAAAGTCCTGGTGACCTGCTTCCATAAAGATTACTGCCCAGAAAACCCTATGGAGCCATTCTATTCTGTCACAAATGGAGTGTCTGTGATTCAGAATCTACTTGATGGCACAAGACAACAGCAAGAACATACAGAAGTACACATACAGGTGTAATAGATTTACATACAGAAGCACACATACAGGTGTGATACATCTACAAAATAAGTAATTAGACTTCCCATTAGTAACAATAAATCCTTAGATAAATTATGTTTCTAAATTACACAATGGTTTTCATTTAAATATAAAGTACAGGTCAATGCATGTATTTCATTTCTTGTTTTTATATTCTTTAAGGACTTACTGTCACTAAATTTCTTTAATCAGGAATTTCCCTGTGTTAAAAATTAAATGTATTATAAGAATATTGGGAAAGATTGAGATGTATTTCACTTAAGGCTGGTGCATTTAAGATATATTTGTAGATGTCAGTTTTAGGTAATTGAGAAAAATGTTTTATCTAACATTTTACACATGGATAGAATTTAGGATACTTTCAGTGGAGGAAGAATAAGCATTCATTTAAGCAGCCTCTCAGAACTCACTGTGAATTTTCTCTATGTTGGAAATATGGGGTGAATTCTATAAGGTTTTGGAATTATGCCCCAACTATTTTGACACTTAATTTTGCTTTTAATTTAATATTATCTACATGTCTTTTAAAGGAGCCCTGGTAGCACTGTGGTTAAAGCATTGGACTGCTAACCAAAAGGTCAGTGGTTTGAATCCACCAGTTGCTCTGTGGGAGAAAGATGAAGCAATCTGCTTCCATAAAAATTTACATCTTTGGAAACCCTATGGGGCAGCTTTGCTTTGTATGGGGGTCACTCTGAGTCAGAATTGACTCCATGGCAGTGGGTTTGTTTTTTTGGTATACACCTTAATCAAATACATTTAAAATTATTTAATAAAATTTAGATTTGAGAAATAAGTAAGCAATACTAACTTGCATACCCAAAGAATTACATAGGAATTACATAGCTTTCCCAGTGTGCTGTGACTTCTAACTCTAGCATAGGAAAGACTGGCTTAGAACATTTAGAATCTACTAAATGTGGATTTTCATTAGTGTGGTTCTTCCTTAGTTGCAATCTGGTTGTAATCATGATTAAGTGGCCAAGTCAAATGAAATCTGCTGAATTTAGATTGAGCACGGTCTTTGTGTCTATTCTGAAATAGTTCACTCATTTAAAAAAAAAAAAAAAAAAAGTTCATCCCAAAGTCCTTCAATATTCAATTCCATGGTCCCAGATGAAGTTGGAATCTCTCTCTCTGGAGTTAAAGCCAGACAAGAGTAATGCTGTGATCTGCTGTTTTATATTTGTGAAAACATGGTTCTCATATTTTTCATTGGAGAGACTTCGGAAGCATACTATAGAATCATCTACTGTTCGTTTACCTGTGGAAAATAATTTCTACAAGTAAATTCACACAAATTTCACAAAGTGAAAATATGTTTAGACTTTTTCATAGAAATATTGTGGTCCTCATATTATATTTCTTTTTGTTTGGCCACGCTGCTGAGCTCAGCATATCCTATGAGCAATGGGAATGGTCTAATAAATCTCCAGCCCTGCTACATATTGAGAGGAGCACAGTTATATGGCAAAGACATCAGCAGTGTGAATAGGTGTGCATACAAAATGGTCTGGTGTGAGGGTCAGTATAATTTTATTGGCATTCGTGGACCACCTATATTTCAGAACATCTAAGAAATCAAGATAATTATTTTTTTTTAGTTTCCCTATTAATCTTAATAATTGGATGTCAATTTGTAAAATGATGAATTAGAGCTACTATGATGCTAATGGTAGGAGAAGCATGGTGCTACCTCCTTGATTAGTGGGTGAAAGGCTGGAAGCAGAGTAGGTAAGGCAAAAGGTGCATTAACCAGAAAAACTGCACACAAATAAACTTTACTAAATTAGCCTCTGTAATGGACGACGTATAGCACTGGGCCAGTTGGCTGCAAAGAACCTCTTTCAAGTGCTGAGGTGCAGAGATGTCTCCTTGAAGACTAAGATGTGCCTGACACAGTCAGGATATTTTCAATCGCCTCACATGCATGCGAGAGCTGGACAATGAATAAAGAAGACCGAAGAAGAATTGATGCTTTTGAGATTTGGTGCTGGTGAAGAATGCAGAAAGTACCATGGACTGCTGAAAGAACTAACAGATTTGTCCTGGAGGAAGTGCAGCCAGAATGCTCCTTAGAAGTGAGAATGGCCTAACTTTGTCTCACCTACTTGGATCACATTGTCAGGAGGGACCATTCCCTGGAGAAGGATGTCAGGCTGGGTAAGGTGGAGGGTCGATGAGGGAGGGGAAGGTCTTCAACGGGATGGATTGACACAGTGGCTGCGACTATGAGGTCAAGTATAGTGGAATTTCGAAGCTAGTGTGGGATGGGCAGTTTCGTTCTGCTGTGCATAGGACAGCACATAACAACAACAAGAACAATGGATAATATGTATCTGATTCATAGCTCTAACTATGCAACATTCTCATTTGACAATACTTGCAAAGTTTATTTAAATCAGAACTCAGTGAACTGGGATACAGAGGCTTTTGGTGTGAGGATTTGTAGTGGGGAATGGATGCTTCTGTCAAGTAGACTTCAGTGTGCCCCAATCCCAAGTGTAAGGTTGTACAAACAGTTAAATTCAGCTGCTAACACAAGGTTTGGAGGCTCAACTCTGCCCAGACATGCCTCAGAAGAAAAGCATGGCAATCCACCTCTAAAATTTTGTCGTTCATACCCTATGGTGCACAATCTCTACTCTGACACATGGGGTCACCATAAATCAGTCAATCGATTGGCAACTGTTTTATTTTGTCTGTTTGTTTTTAAAAGTACATAGAGGTAATAGAGTTCTGGGAGAAAAAGTCCTGTCCTGATTATCCTGGGATTCAGAAAACATGATGGTCTAGAAGCCTGAGGTGGTGGTAGGGGATGGAAGCTGGGGAAATGAAGAAGACTCAGCAACAGGGACTGAGTGTTTAGAGGTGTGTAAGTTTTACATACAGTTCAGTGATTGATAGTGCACTTGTCCTGTCTCTGCTACGCTGCTAGATGTGTAATAATGAATTGAAAGAACTATAATTCTTAGAGACCTGGGAGATTGTTGCTGAGACAAAGCAGTGGTGGTTGTGGTACTGGAGCCAGAGAAAGGAGGATGCTCTGGTGGGAAGGGCCTCTCTACAGGTTGCCTGGCCCGAGCTATGACTTGCCAGTGCAGTCCAATCATTGCATGAGTGTATCACTTACCACCAAAGTACTTTGTATCTCAAACAACAGGGCCCACCTCCTTAAGTCTATTTAGTTTAACATAGAATGCACATTTTATTGTGGTAAATATATATAACAAAATATTTGCCATTTCAACCATTTTTATGTTTAATTCAGTGACATTCATTAGGTTCATTATATTGTGTAACCATCACCAATATCTGTTTCCAAATTATTCATCACTCTTAAAATAAGTTCAGTGCCCCTTAAGCAGTAACACACCTTTTCCCCCTCCCAGCTAGCTCTGGTAATCGCTAATAAATGTTGGCCTTCTATGCCTGTTCTAGATATTTTTTATAAGTGAGATTTATATTTATATTTATAAGTGAGATTTATATTTATATAAGTAATATTTGTCCTTTAGTGTCTGACTTATTTTACTGAGCGTGTTTTCAAAGTTTGTCCATGTTGTAGCATGTATTAGATCTTCATTTCTCTTTATGGTTGAATGACATTCCATTGTATGGATATATGACTAATGTTCATCTGTTCTTCTGCTGATGGACATTTGGGTTGTTTCCACCTTTGGGCTATAGGGCATAGTGCTGCAATAAGCATTGGTGTACAAGTATCCTTTTTTGTCCCACTTTCATGCTTTTTGGGTATATACACAAGACTGAAATTATTGGATCATATGGTAATTCCATGTTTAACTTTTTGAGGGACTGCCAAACTTTTCCACAATGGCTGGGCCAATTCATGATCCCACCAACAATGAATTAGGTTACAATTGCACACCCTTACAAACCCTTACAAACACTTGTTATATATTTTTCTTGTAATAGCCATCCTAATGGGTGTGAAATGGTATCTCACTGTGGTTTTGACTTTTGTTTCCCTCATGATGTTGTTGTAATGTGCCGTCAAGTTGGACCCGACTCATAGCCAGCCCTCCTTGGGTTTCTGAGGCGGTATCACTACGGAAGTAGATTGCCCAACCTTCCTTCCAAGGAGTGGCTGGTGGGTTTGAACCACCAGCCCTCTGGTTAGCAGTCAGGTGCCTTAGGCACTATGCTACCAGAGCTCCCTTTCCCTCATGACAAATGATGTTAAATATATTTTCATATGCTTATTGGTCATTTGTATATCTTCTTTGGTGAAATGTTCTTTGCCCATTTTCTGACTGCATTGTATGTCTTTTTGTTTTTGAGGTTTTTTTTTTCTTTCTTAATTGAAATAATTTCCAGCCACAATATACTTTCATGATTCAGTGTAATGCATTTCCAATTTCACTGGCAACTATTTCCATGGTTATGGCAATAAAACAGAGGATGTCTTAGTTAACTAGAGCTGCTATAACAGAAATACCACAAGTAGATGGCTTTAACAAAGAGAAATTTATTCTTTTACATTTTAGGAGACTAGAAGTCCAAATTCAGGGCACCAGCTCTAGGGGAAGACTTTCTCTGTCAGCTTTGGAGAAAGAGCCTTGTCTCTCTTCAACATCTGTGGGTCTGGCATCCTTTGGAGATATCCACGTGTCTTGGCATAAACCTTCCTCTAGGCCTAGGAGGTTCTCAGTGCAGGGACCCTGGTTCCAAAGGACATGTTCTCCTTTCAGCTCTACTTTCTTTGTGGTACTAAGGTCCTCCTTCTCTGCTCCCATCTCTCTCCTTTTATCTCTTATAAGATAAAAGGTGATGAAAGCCACATCCAGGAAAACTCCTCTTACATTGGATAAAGGCTGTGACCTGAGTAAGGGTGTATCCCACCCTAATCCCCTTACAACTGATTGACTGATCACATCAGATCATATCATGGTGCTTGAGTACATCATTACATAACTGCCAAACCACTGAGAATATGACTCTCAGCAAAGTTGACACATATTTTGAGCGAACACAAGTCTATCCATAGTATATGGAATATCCCTTTGGAGTTTTATCATCACTATTATGAAAAAAGTAAAATTTATGCTGATTTATTAACATATACACACAAATATTTAGGGTTTTGTACCAAAAGCTGAACATCCAATAGCCAAAGAAGTTGGTAGATGGAGCACCCAGAATTTTATATTGATGTGACTATATGTGCATTTACCAAGTGACAAAGCTCACAGACTGAAGGTATATCACAGGCTATGTTAAAATAATTTATTAAAATATCTAATAATTTATTAAACTATGTGCACTAGTTTATGTACTGCAAGACAGAGAGAAAATGGGATTCAACTTGCAAAGATGTTATTAAGGAAACATTTGTGAGAGTGATATGGGGAATAAAGCAGGCAAGACTGTGATGGAGCGCCATCAAAATGGATGTTTGTCTAACCTGGAATGATAGGGAAAGGAAAGGAAAGTTGGATAGAGGCTTTCTAGACTACCATGCAGTCTGAGGAAGGTTCAGCAAGGCCATCTAAAAGTCCTTAAGCCAGGAGGTGGGGCAAGATGGCGGACTAGGCAGAAGGATTGCACAGACCCTCTTCAACAAAGAAAAGGGAAACCAATTAACACTGACACAGAAGATAATCTTGGACCCCTGAGCCTTGAAGGAAAGGATGCAGAATTGGACTAAACCCCAAATAGCAGAAGAATTTGCGTGAAAATACCAA
>NW_006922438.1:544415-576952 GCF_000298275.1 Orycteropus afer afer
TTTGGTCAATGACATGAGACAAAGTATATGTGAACTGCTGTATGAAAAGTGAATTTACTCTGTAAATCTTCACCCAAATCCTAAAAAAAAAAGTCCTTAAGCCAAAGTCGACCAATGGAGGAGTCCCAGGTCTCTTAGGGATGAGCCTGCCTTAGTATCCGTGCTGTACCCACTGCCCGCTGGGAGTAGCCCATATGAAGTGTGATCTCTGAGTAATTCTATCAACGGACTTCAGAAAAACTACTTTCTTCAGCTGGAGATGTTGCAAAGCACATTCTCAAGGCTGTCTCTGTGCTTACTCTATAGTTTTCCTTTCTTCCCAGTACAAATAGGCATCCAGACTTGGCACTGCCTTGCCTCAGGGACTTGGGGAAGGTTAAGAGCATTCAACTATACCCACAAAGCACTGTGGTCTCCAACACAATGCAGGTCTTTATGACATCAATCCCCCCTCTCCACCTCAGCCTCTTACTGTCTCCAGAGAGAGATCATGAACACTTGGGGTACCTTTTGAATTGTGTGTAACATCTAGTGAAGTTGAGTGCCTTCCAATATATGTTCCTTGACTCGCCCTTCTGTGTTTGCTGCAGTGAGCAGCCGTCGTACCATGCTGACGTCTTAGCTTCTGTGGAGTCTCTAGGCAGGTGACACAGAAAGCTGCCTTCTCTGGGAAGATGCAACTCTCAGGATGGTTCTTGTTCTTTTTGGACCCAGCTCTGCAGCAGGTTATTCTGCTGGGAACAGTGGCTGAGTTTCTGCCACCATTTACCCCCTTAGCAGGGAGACTTTATCCAGTCCCCACACTTGAGAATTCTGTGTAGCAACCTATGAACTACTTCTTCAGTGAGAACAGTCAAATCCTGATTTGAATCTGAGCAGTAGCCCACAAGCATCCTTGTTTATCTTTCTTGTTATGGTGTCAGCTCAGTTATGTTCTGTCTTCATCACACAAGGAGGCACACTTACATTTTTGGTAAACAACATGACTCAACTCCCTGTATTGTCAGGCTGGGAATCCTACAAACTGAAGTGAGGCTGAGGAGGTTTATAGCAGTCACTATCATCACAGTTTCACTCTGTAGATCATGAGGTCTATTACCACCTTCATCAGTTGTTGTATTGTCTACATTTAATGGATTAGTTTGAGATTTGATCTTTCGTTTCTTATTATAGAAGAAGCTGACATATAACTAATGGTAAAATTTCTTTTTAGAGCTATTTTTAATATGCACGATGCATCTTGAGAGTTTTGCATTATACTGTTCTCTTATTTATTATAGCTTCTCTTATTTGTATGATGTCATTTAGCTTTGGAAAAATGTATTGGTGGTGTTCGGTATTATAGCAATTTCTCTCTTCTCTGCAGATATGAACCTTGGGGGATGATCTTTTAAAGGAGCAACTCATTAGACTAAAGAGAAGTGCATATAAATGTAGCTCATATATTTTCTATGTAATATGCTTGTGTATAAATTTACTATTCTATAATATCTGAGAACAGAACGTCAAATAAATCAAAGCAGCTTAGTTTAAGGAATAATGCTAAAGAGATGACATAACTATTTTTCAGTACCAGAAAATTGATACAATTGTAAGAAAATTTCATATGCCATTATTTTGGATTAGTTTCTGTTAGATAAGTGAAATTAGATTTTCCCAAAAGTTAAAAATTTTAAAGATATACATAAACAAGGTTTTCCTAGATTTTAAGACAAAGAATTTTCTAATTAACAAAATTAATTTGCCAATAAAAATTATTTATTTTTAAAAAACCCAAAAAACTTATAAAAAACAGTGCTTGGTTATTTTTCAAAAGCCTTTACTCCAAAAGACAGGCAATTTTTTTAAAGCTTTTTTATGACTGTGTTAAGCACATCTGCTATGCTACTTTTTGCTAAGACAACAGCATCTGATACAAAGCAGTGAAAATTAAATCTGTGCTTTGCATGCCAAACCTCTGTTTCTTGTTCCTTCTCTCTGGTTTCTCAGACCTTCAAATTCAGGCTGTTTTGAGTGTTCCTTAAGGTCTAAATAACCTTATTTTGGCTCAAATTTTATCTTCATTTTGATTTTATACATCTTTTATATTTATTCTTAGGCACATGTTTAGTCTGATGTAAGGAATTCCATCATAGCAGAAGTGGAAATCTATTTCTGTCACTTTTGAGATGTTATTAAATTTAAAGTGATAATAGAAAAAAAAGAAAACTATGCTAGTTATTTTAATATGGACATCTTCAATCTCTTTAGAGAATTACTTTTCATAAAATACTTTTGCATATCTGAAGCCTAGAATGAGTTTTAGATGCTGTGTTGTTATAATATGTTGCCAGGATCTGTGAACACTTGGTATTTTTTTTTTTTACCAATTTTTTATACATAATAAAAAGTGATACCTGTCACAGGATTCTGTTTGGTAGCATTGCACCATTTGATCTTGGTACAGAATGTCCCTAGAAAAGAGCACATAATATTTAAGAATCTTTACCATTAGTTTGAAACAGCTATCAAGCAAGTATGGATTAAAATACAGACATACCTTAGAGATATTATGAGTTTGGTTCCAGGTCACTGAAATAAAGTGAATATCACAATAAAGTGAATCACACAAATTGTTTGGTTTCCCACACATCAACATAAAGAAAACAAGAATCCTCACAACTGGACCAGTAAACCGCATCACGATAAGTGGAGAAAAGATTGAAGTTGTCAAGGATTTCATTTTACTTGGATCCACAATCAATGCTAATGAAAGCAGCAGTCAAGAAATCAAACAGCATATAGCATTGGGAAAGTCTGCTGCAAAAGACTTTTGTAAAGTGCTTAAGAGCAAAGATATCACTTTGAAAACTAAGATGAACCTGGCACAAGCCATGGTATTTTGAGTAGCCTCATAAGCATATGAAAGCTCAATAATGAATAAGGAAGATTGAAGAATTGTTGCATTTGAACTGTTGGGCTGGCAAAGAGTATTGAACATACCATGGGCTGCTAGAACGACAAACAGATATGACTTGGAGAAAGTACAGCTGGAACGCTGCTTAGAGGTGAGATTGGCCAAGCTTCGTCTCTCATACTTCTGTCATGTGGCCAGAAGGACCAGCCTCTGAAGGATACATTGAGTAAAATACAGTATCAGCAAAAAGGGGAAGACTCTCAATGAGATGGAATGACACAGTGGCTATGATGATGGGCTCAAACATGATAACGATTGTGAGGTGGGACCAGAACCAGGCAGTGTGTTCTGTTGCATCTAGAGTTTCAAAGAGTTGAGATTGACTTGACAGCACCTAACAACAACAACAGCAATATGAAAGTTATGTTTTCACTCTGTTTTAGGCTATTAAGTACGCAATAGTATAAAAAAGTTTGAAACATTGTGAGAATGATCAGTTATGACATGGAGATACAAAGTGAGCGCAGGCTGTTGGAAAAGCGATATGGACAGACTTGCTTTTTCCAGGTCTGCCACATCCTTCAATTTGTAAAAAACACAGCATCTTCAAAGTGCAATAAAGTGAAGCACAATAAAATAAGGTATGCCTATAATGAGAAATGAAGTCCTAGTAAAACAATTGTTATCAGGCCAAAACATGTTTGTTTTTTTAACCCCAATTGTGACCATAGGTTGAAAATATACAGTTGAGGAAAATGATGGACCGTAACATGATTCAGGAGCCTGGGTGGCACTGGGAGCCTGCATGGCACTAGTGTTTAGCCACTGACCTAAAGGCTGGAGGTTAGAGCATACTCAGTGGGGCTGTACAAGAAAGGCCTACTTCTATAAAGTTTACAGCCAAAAAAAACCATTTGACACAGTTGTCTGTAACACATGGTATTGCCATGAGTTGAGGGCCAAATTGACAGCAGCTAACAACAACATACAATGACTCAGGAAATTAATTTGATAATTTGGTCATAAATAATTGAAGAATTAAGGAAAAGGAAAACAATTCTAGAAGAGAGAAACTTTCCTTTGATGGACATACTCTCATCAGGTTCAGGATCAGTTGTTTTGCTTCAATGTTGTTGTTGTTGTTGTTATGTACCATTGAGTCAAACCCAACTCATAGCGACCCCTCCTTGGGTTTCCGAGGCAGTATCACTACAGAAGTAGATTGCTCCATCTTCCCTCCAAGGAGCAGCTGGTGGGTTTGAACCACCAGCCTTCTGGAACCACATAATAAATACGTGGTTTAATAATTTTAACCTTTCTGGCTTATTATGATGTCCCAAGATGATTTTTAATTCTGAAAATAATACAAAACAGCAACCAAGAAAATGGGCCCTTTTGGCACGTTGTTGTTGTTGTCGTCATGTGCCGTTGACCCCTCCTTAGGTTTCCGAGGCAGTATCACTACGGAAGTAGATTGCCCAACCTTCCTTCCGAGGAGTGTCTGGAGGGCTTGAACTGCCAGCCTTTTGGTTAGCAGTCAAGTGCCTTAGGCACTATGCCACCAGAGCTCCTCCTTTTGGCACAGCTTATGGGAAATTGAGAACAAAAGTCAAGTGTTTGTAACATTTCCAAACAGCTATGCTGGAACCAGAATTTGGAAACTGTCATCTAAAGCTTTCAGTTATATTTTTCATTGAGGAGAAATAGCAATATTTTTACTAGTTAATTTTTACAGTATAGTAAATAACTCATATATTACATTATTTTAAAAATCCTATACTTATCCTACTTTATTTTTCATTAGTTGAAAGAATGAGTGATGTTTTTTTCTTTTTATTTTTTAGAGTCACTAAAGCTATTTATTAGAAGGTGCTTTGGTGAATTAATGTTTTCTTCACAGCATATTCAGAAAATTATTAATTTTGTAATTGTTGTTGTTAGATGCTGTCAAATTGGCTCCAAATCACAGCAGCCGTATGTACAACAGAATGAAACACTTCCTGGTTCTGTGCCAGCCTCACAGTCCTTGCTATACCTGAGCCTATCGTTGCAGCCACTGTGTCAACCCATCTCCTTGAGGGCCTTCCCCTCTTTCATTGACCTTCCACATTACCAAGCATGATATCCTTCTCCAGGGAATGGTGCCTTCTGACACCATGACCAAAATAGGTGAGATGAAGTCTGGCCATTCTTGCTTCCAAGGAGCATTCTGGCTGCATTTCTTTCAGGACAGATTTCTTAGTTCTTTTGGCAGTCCATGGTACTTTCAGTATTCTTTGCCAACACCATACCTCAAAAGCATCAACTCTTATTTGATCTTCCTTATTCATTGTCCAGCTCTCATATGCACATGGGGTGATTGAAAATACCATGGCTTGAGTTAGGTGCACCTTAGTCTTCAAAGAGATAATCTTTGCTCTTCAGCACTTTAAATGGATGTTGTCCAGCAGATTTGCCCAATGCAATACATTGTCTGATGTGCTGACTGATGTTTCCATTGGTATTGATTGTGGAACCAAGTAATATAAACTCTTTGACAACTTCAATCTTTTCTCCATTTATAGTGATGCTACTTACTGGCTCAGTTGCAAGGATTTTCATTTTCTTTATGATGAGATGTAATCCATACTGCAGACTGGTGTCTTTAATCTTCACCAGTAAGTGTTTCAAGTCATCCTCCTTTTCAGCAAGCAGTGTTGTGTCACCTGCTTATCACAAGTTGTTAATGAGTCTTCTTCCAATCCTGGTGCCACATTATTCTTCATATAGTCCAGCTTCTTGGATTTGTTCAATATAGAGATTGAATTAAGTATGGTGAAATGATGCACTCCTGATGTACTCCCTTCCTAATTTTAAACCATGCAGTATTCTCTTGTGTGGTTTGAATGACAGCCTTCTGGTCTATGTATAGCTTCCTCAGGAGCACAATTAAGTGTTCTGGAATTCTTATTCTTCTCAATGTTATCCATAATTTATTATGATCCACACAATCAAATGCTTTTGCATAGTCAATAAAATATAAGTAAACATCTTTCTGGTATTCCTCGCTTTCAGCCAAGATCCATCTGACATCAGCTATGATATTCCTCATTCCGTCTTCTTCTGAATCCAGCTTGAATTTCTGGAAGTTCTCTGTCAATATGCTGCTGCAACCATTTTTGAATTATCTTCAGCATGATGTTACTTGCATGTAATATTAATATTGTTTGATAATTTCCACATTCTGTTTGATAATTTCACCTTTCTTTGGAATGGGTACAAATATGGATCTCTTTCAGGTATTTGGCCAGGTAGCTGTCCTCTAAATTTCTTGACATAGATGAGTGATTGCCTCCAGCGTGGCTTCCATTTGTTAACACATCTCAGTGGGTATTCCATCAATTCCTGGAGACTTGTTCTTTGTCAATTCCTTCAGTGCAGCTTTGACTTCTTCCTTCAATACCATTGGTGCTTGATCATATGCCACTTCTTGAAATGGATGGACATCCACCAGTTCTTTTTGCACAGTGACTCCATGTTTTCCTTCATCTTCTTTTGATGTTTCTTGCATCATTCAATATTGTGCTCATAGAATCTTTCAATTTTGCAACTTGAAGCTTGATTTTTTTCTCAGTTCTTTCAGCTTGAAAAACGCTGAACGTCTTTTTCCCTTTTCATTTTCTACATCCAAGTCTTTGCACATTTCAATATAATAATTGACTTTGTCTTCTTGAGCTGTTCTTTGAAATTTTCTGTTCAACTCTTTTATCTTATTAAGTCTTCCACTTGCTTTAGTTACTCTCAGTTCAAGGACAAGTTTCAGAGTCTCTTCTGACATCCATTTTGGTCTTTTCTCCCTTTCCTGTCTTTTTAATGATCTTTTGCTTTCTTCATGAATGATGTTTTGGATGTCATCCCACAATTCCTCTTGTTTTAGGTCATTGGTGTTCAATGCATCAAGTCTATTCTTTATATGGTTTCTCAATTTAGGAAGGATATTACCAATACCAATGCAGGAGTTCTGGTAGCATAGTGGCTAAGACACTTGCCTGCTAACCAGACGGCTGGCGGTTCAAACCCACCAGCCACTCCTCGGAAGGAAGGTTGGGCAATCCTACTTCCGTAGTGATACTGCCTCGGAAACCCAAGGAGGGGTTGCTATGAGTCGGGTTTGACTCGACAGCACATAACAACAACAACAACAACATTACCAATGCCATATTTTGGCTCTCCTGGACTGGTTTTAATTGTCTTCAGCTTCAACTTCAACTTGCATCTGAGCAGTTCCTATGCTGCTTCTAAGATAATATTGTGTGTTTCCTTTAGTTAGGTAACTGGCTAAATAACCAGCTTGTCTGGGACAGCACTAGGATTCAGGAATGCAAAAAAAAAGGTACAATAGTTCAAGTTACTCTTATAAAGCATGTTCAGCTGACTTTGTGGGAAATGCTGATGACAGAAGGAAGATCACCTTCAAACATCCCATCTCTCCTGACTGGCACAACAACGACAGAGCAGGACAAAGACTCTGTTCAGAACTGTTAAGGACTAGCGAAAACCAGAAGGACAAGCAGTCAGTGAGCTATGACAATCTTATCAAAGCCTATAGCCATTATTTCTATTTCTTTCCTTTGACATCTTGTGGTCACAGTGCTTGCTTGTTCCCAGTTCCTGGGACACTCATTTGAAAGAAATGACATTTCAAAAAAGTTGTTTGGCTTATTCATGCCACATGCATGTCTTATATGAAATTAAGGTAGACTTTTAATTTAAGATAATTATCAGGTATATTTCAAAGCAATTAGCAAATGGCTCTGGTGGTTTGTTGGCAGAATTTTCGCCTTCCATGGGAGAGATAAGGTTTGACCCATGGCTAATACCCCTCAAGTGCAGCTACCATCAATCTGTCTGGGGTAGATTGCTTGTTGCTGCAAGACTGAACACTTGGACCATAAGTGGAAGTGGGGTAGCATATACAAAGTTTGAGAAGAGAATAACAGAAAGATGTTTATCTGTGTTTTAATGACTATGCAAAGACACTCAACTGTATGGATTATAAGACATTATGGATAACGTTGTAAGGAACAGGAATTTAGGAATACTTAATTGTGCTCATGAGAAATCTATACATGGGCCAAGAGACAAGCATTTAAATAGAACAAGGGGATATTGCATAGTTTTAAATCAGGAAAGGTGTGCATCAGGATTGTATCCTTTCACCATACTTATTCAATCTGTATGCCAAGCAAATAATTTAAGAAGCTGGACTATATGAAGAAGAATGTGTCATCAGGATTGGAGGAAGACCCATTAACAATCTGTGATATACAGTTGAAACAACCTTGCTTGCTGAAAGCGAAGAAGACTTGAAGCACTTACTGATGAAGATCAAAGACTACATTCTTCAGTATGGATTACACCTTAAATAAGGAAAATGAGAATCCTTACAACTGGACCAACAAGCAACATCATGATAAATGCAGCAAATACTGAAAATGTCAAAGACTTCATTTCTACTTGGATCCACAATCAATGCTCATGGAAGCAGCAGTCAATAAGTCAAATTATATTTTGCATGGGGTAAATCTGCTGCAAAACACTTCTTTAGTATTAAAAAGCAAAAATGTCATTTTGAGGGCTAAAATGTGCCTGACCAAAGTCACAGTCTTTTCAATCATCTCATATGTATGTGGAAGTTGAACAATGAATAAGGAAGACCGAAGAAGAACTGATGCATTTGAATTATGTTAGTGAAGAATATTGAATATACTATGCACTGGTAGCATAGTGGCTAAGGCACTTGGCTGCTAACCAGAAGGCTGCGGTTCAAACCCACCAGTCACTCCTCGGAAGGAAGATGGGGCAATCTACTTCCGTAGTGATGCTGCCTCGGAAACCCAAGGAGGGGTCGCTATGAGTCGGGTCCGACTTGACGGCACATAACAACAACAACAACATGCATGAACAAATCTGTCTTGGAAGAAGTACAGCCAGAATATTCTTGGAAGTGAGGATGGTGAGTCTTCATCTCAAGTGCTTTGGGGAATGTTAGCAGGAGGAACCAGTGCCTGGGAAGGACATTGTAGTTGGTAAAGTAAAGTGTCG
The DNA here is from genome assembly GCF_000298275.1 of Orycteropus afer afer. Lineage (NCBI taxonomy): Eukaryota > Metazoa > Chordata > Mammalia > Tubulidentata > Orycteropodidae > Orycteropus > Orycteropus afer. Next base: position 553,396 of record NW_006922438.1, read on the forward strand.
GCTAAAAAGAGGAAGACTCTCAATGAGATGACATATTGACAGTGGCTACAACAATGGGCTCAAACATGGCAACAATTGTGAGCATGGCACAGAACTAACAGTGTTTCATTTTGTTGTACATAAGGTTACTATGTATTGGAACCAACTCAGTGTCACCTAAGGACAAAACAACATAATGTTGAAAGGGTGTCTTGGTGGCACGGTGATAAAAGTACTCAATTTCTAACCAAAAGATCCATGGTTTGAACCCACCAGCTGCTTCACAGGAAAAGATGTGGCAGTCTGGTTTTGTAAAGATTTATAACCTTGGAAACCCTATGGGGTAGTTTTACTCTGTCTTACAGGGTTGTGATGAGTCAGAATCTACTTGAAGACAATGGATTTGGTTTATTATGCTGAACAGGTTTCAGAGGAGCTTCCAGACGAAGATGGAGTAGGCAGAAAGTCTTGTTGATTTACTTCTGAATATTATCTAATAAAAGCTCCATAATTCACAATCTTTCAATATGGAATCCATCATAGGGATGATGGGGTCACCATGAGTGAAGGGCTGAATGCTGACAGCTAATGGTGACCACTAACAACATAAGGTGCTTTTATAACCATGTATAAGCCCCTAGGATGACTAAAATGTTGTGGTAGAGGTTATGGAGAATTATAAAAGAAAAGTATAATTAAACATGACTCCTTTTCTCAAGGTGTTTTTATTCTGGAAAGTCTGACTTGCCATGAAAAAAGGGATAAGATACCTGCACTAAAAAAAAATTCAAGAAATATTGTAAAGGGAGCCCAGAAAAAAGGAAGAAGAGAGGGTTGACTTCTGCCTCAGAGTTGGAGAGGCTTTATGAATCTTCAGAGTAGAAAGAAAAACCACAACAGTAACAATGATATTAATAGTTATCATTCTATCCTTTATGGGTCATTTCCTAAGTCTCTGGCATTCTGCTCAGTGTTTTACATATGATATTTCATTTAATCTTGACAATAATGCTTGATGTAGATATTATTATCCCTTTTAACGGATGAGAAAATAAGGCTTAGAGTACTGATGTAAGAAGGAGGATGCTCAAAGCCCAGGCACAAAGGGAGAAGAGTTTATTTTGACTGACGCATAGAGTGTAAGTACTGAAAAACACTTAGGGGGTATTTGGGGGCTGGACGGTGGAGCATCCAAAATGTCCTTTTCCAGCTTCTTTTTCTTGATTTTCACTTTTTTAAAGAATAAAATGAGGAAGCATGAAAGATTTTGGAATAAGAGAATGCCAAAATGAGTGTAACCCTTTAAAGAAAGAATAAATTTAAACAAGAGTTTAGAGAAAGCTATATTCCTACTTTAGAACAGACCTCCATGATTCAATGGCAGCAGCTGTTCTCCTTTCATATAAGGTTATTTAGCATTCTGAATGATAGCAACCTTAAAAATGAATCAGTAAATGCACTCAGCAACATTTCTTATTTAATCCTCCATTCTTTCAGCATTTCCTGTCACTTACTCTGGACAGAGTTCTTCAGATGTTTAAGGGAGTTCAATCTCGGGCCTCTTAGAGGAAGGATATTAAGTATGTGTGCTCATTTCAGATGTTACCTGACCTTTCTAGTATACTTGGACCACAAGTGGCAGCAAAGTACCTTAGAAATTTTTGAGGAGAATAAATATTTGTAGTAGAACTGGATATTAGCCAAATTTCTAACTCCAACCAAGTCAAAATGACTAACATACCACAGCCTCTGTGAACAGAGTATTCATTTGGTGGTTTATGGAGCCTCCTGCTACCCAGGGTTCGACTTTTCTACGGAAGAGTAACTGCTCTTATGCAATTTTGAATTAGACAACAATATAGTATATAAAAAAATGCATTCAAAACAAACATTTTGATTTGAGAGTTCATAAAATAATCATTAAAAATAGTTTATAGGAAATAAAAGGAGCTCTGGTAGCACAGTGCCTAAGGCATTTGGTTGTTAACCAGAAGGTTGATAGTTCAAACCCACCAGCTGCTCTGAGGAGGGAAGACGGGGCAATCTACTTCCATAAAGATTTACCAGCTTGGAAGCCTGATGTGGGTCACTGTGAGTCAGCATTGACTCGATGGCAGTGTTTTGATTTGGTTTGGTATACGACATAAACCAAACAAAATAGCCAGCATAACTGGGCCTAACAAATAATCATACAATTTTTACAAGAAAGATTATATTGTGTATACCATAAATTGTTATTCAAATGGCTCTTCAAAGTTGACAAAAATAATAGATATAAAATGAATTTCATAGACAAGTAGTCTGGTTGAAATTATACTATTTGAGAAATATTTTAATACAGAAAAGATAAATACAATTATATAACCTTATTATCAACATTCACCTTCTGCTTTTAAAATTGTAACTCTTTTTTCTAAAGTCTGTAATGTCAAAATCTGGCACTCATTTTTCAAAATCATATCCCAAAATTTTATGCCCTCTGGCTATAATCATCATTCTTGACACTGGAAGTATAGCCATGTCAAGATCCAAATTTGGGTAGGAAAAAAAAATAAAGCAGTGGTAGATTTTCTAGAAACTGCAGTTTGTCACACCTGAAAAAAAAAAGACCATTTTCTTGTGTAGATTATGTATTAAATATTTAATCTGTCCCTATATAATACTTGAAAAAATATTTTTGGGGATAAGTTTTTTTATGAAGTGAAAAATATGAATTAAAGAACCTTTTTTAAATAAATGATTCTCATTACTTTTAAGCTCATCTACTAACATCATTTTTTAACATGCTCGTGGGCAGAAAATTCACTGGGTTTGCTTTAATGAACAGATAAAATGCATTTGTAAATAATTTCAACTACTTTGGTTTAAATATTAAGCTTCTTAAAGCCCCAAATGTTTAAATTCTGAACTAGTTTTAGAGGTTTAGAGGTGACTATTTCTTTGAAGTTGGGGAAAGAGATTCTTGATTAATTTGTTCAGCATACTCATTCTTCACAGAAAATTTTTAGTCTAGAAAATGTATATTTCTGTATAATTCAAAGTTGATTTATTAAACATCTAAAATTATACTATATTACACAAGATTCAAATCTGTCAAAATATGATTTAGTTAAGTTGACTATATAATTATACTAAAATTTATTAATATTCATATTTATATTTAATATATGTATATATATTTAAAGAGCTTTGGTGGTGGAGCGGTTGAGGCAGTGGGTTGCTAACCAAAAAGTTGGTTGTTCAAACCCACTGGCCACTCTGCAGAAGAAAGATGAGGCAGTCTGCTTCCATAAATATTTACAGCCTTGGAAACCCAATGGCAGTTGATATGAGGGAGCTCTGGTAGCGTAGTGCCTAAAACACTTGACTGCTAACCAGAAGGCTGGCAGTTCAAACCCACCAGCCACTCCTCAGAAGGAAGGTTGGGCCATCTACTTCTGTAGTGATACTGCCTTGGAAACCCAAGGAGGGGTCGCTATGAGTTGGAACTGACTCAACGGCACATAACAACAACAACAACATAAGTCAGAAATTCATTCAATGAGAGTAAATATATATATTTACATTTAAATTCTTGACATAAAAAAACACTGTAAAGAAGAATTTAGTTATTGTTAAGGATAATTTCAGAGTAACAAAATATTAACATAAAATGTATTATTCACCTCTAATTTTTATATATCTTTATTTTGTCATGAAAAAAAAGACATTTTTATACAACTAAAACATCATTAAAAACCCATAGAAGTCTTGAAAGTTTTTTAGTTTTTTCATTTGAAAGTATAATTCTATTATTTAAGTATTTTTACTCAGGAGATACTCAGTATGCTTTGAAGGACTATAAAAATCTATTTTGGTTTTAATATTTTATGCTGTTTAGTGTAGTTATCAGTCAACCAAAATTTGCATAACCAATTTCCCAATTAAAGCAATTTATATTGTTACACATTTACTCTAATGAACAATATTCTTGAATATATTCATTTCAAGTCCATCATCTATATTTCTGATGCTCTTGGCTAGATATTCTGCTTCTTTTATGGTAACTATTTAAGCTAGAATATAATTATTAGCTAGTGCCAGAATTTTCCAGTTGAACAACCACTACTTTCATGATACATGTCCACTATTATGACTCTACCAACCAGTCAGCCTGCTGCCCTCGAGTTGATTCTGACTCAGTGGGACTCTGTAGGGCAGAGCAGAAATTCCCTAGAGTTTCCAGGGCTATAAACCTTTCTGGAAGCAGACAGCCACATTTTTCTCCTGCAGAATGGCTGGTGGGTTCAAACTGCTGACTTTTTGCTTTGCAGCTAAGAACTTTAACCACTGTGCCACCAGGTCCTTCATTATGACATTAACATATGTTAAATGAATAAACAGGTTGGACATTGTACAAGTAGTCCTCAGCTTACCATGGTGTTCCATTCCAAGGACCCAGTTCTAAGTCAGTTCTGACATACATCCAATACCTCATTTTTCATTTTATTTCTCATTATTATTGGCTTTTATTATCAGTATCTTTATAAATACAATGTTTATTTGTCTTTGGTGGTTGGATGTATTTTAATACATAAATACATACATTTAAAAATTACACAAATCATAAAGATTTACTCCAAGGATGAAGAAGAGTTGGACAACATTGGTATTTTATCACTTGTGGTAATAACTCCACTTGAAGAAGGTTCTGAATCATTTGAATTATTCCTGGGTTTAAGAATGGTGTTTCTAGTCAGAAAATTAGTGAGAATCATCTGTATGGTCCTTTTCTTTTTTTCTTCATATATTTTGTGGTAGTATCTCAGTGTTTCCCAAATCTGCCTATTGGCTTTAGCAAAGTGATTGGTGTTTGTGCCGGTGTTTTTCAGGAAACTGAAGGTCCTGATTTAGTATAAAGAAAATTTCAACTGATCCTTTCACTGTAACATTTTTTTGATCACTGCTCTTCTTCCTCTTCCTCATTATATCTTTTTTCTTCACCATTCTTTTTCTCTTCAAACTCTATTAAGTACAGATCTGTCAATTCCTGTTCTTTGTGATTTATGAACGGCTCCACATCAACAATAAACAAAACCAAACTCACTGCTGTTGATTCTGACTCATAGTGACCGCCTTCGGCTTTCCAGGTGTTAAATCTTTATGGAAGTAGATTGCCCAGTCTTCCTTCTGTGGAGTGGCTGGTGGGTTTTAACTTCCAATCTTCTGGTTAGCAGTCAAATGCTTTAGGCACTATACCAACATGAAGTTGTAAATTAACTATTCTTGCCATATGGGTGATTTTCCCACTGATCTCTTCCATCATATTATCCTTCTTGGAGTGCATTCACATAAATTAGGATTTTTTTCCCATATCCCCTGCATGTATTTTCCTGTAACTTCCTCCCAAGAAGATGCAATGTTCCAGATACACTGAACATCTGCAAGTGAACATCTGAGAAAGATAACATCAGCAAATTATGTACTGTAACACTGTATGTAGTACATGTGGTTAACAATAAAATGTAAAACAAAACCCCAAAAATGGATGATTATAAGTGCAGTAAATTGAATATAGTATAAGTCAGGGACTATCTGTATAGCAAATGCTAAAACAATTTCCTAATATACTAGCCATTTTTGGATGATACTTAATTGCTGGATACCAATATATCCCAACTGACATTTGAGAAAATCTCTATTTACGCACAATAATTAATCATCCTAATTTGACACACTGCATCCTCTTTTCACAGAAGAGAAAATTAAAACATTTAATTAGTGAACTGTTTGTTGTTGTTAGGTGCCATCGAGTCATCTCTGACTCATAATGAACTTATGTGCAACAGAAGGAAACACTGCCTGGTCCTGTGCCAGCCTCACAATCCGTGCTATACCTGAGCCCATCATTGCAGCCGCTGTGTCCATCCACCTTGCTGAGGACTTTGCCTTTTTTCATTGACCCTCCACTTCACCAAGCATAGTATCTTTCTCTAGGGAATGGTTCCCTCTGACAACATGACCAAAGTAGGTGAGATGAAGTCTGGCCATTCTCACTTCCAATGAATATTCTGGCTGTACTTCTCCCAGGACAGATTTGTTAGTTCTTTAAGTGGTCAGTCTTCCTCATTCACTGTCCAGTTCTCCCATGCATAGGAAGCAATTGAAAATACCATGGCTTGGGTTAGGCACATGTTATTTCTTCAGGGAGAAATCTTTGCTCTTCAGCTCTTGAAAGAGGTCTTTTGCAGCAGATTTGCCCAATGTAATACATCGTCTGATGTCCTGACTGCTGCTTCCATTGGTATTAATTGTAGAACCAAGTAGTATGAAGTCTTTGACAATTTCAAAATTTTCTCCATTTATCGTGATGCTGCTTATTGGTCCAATTGTGAGGATTTTTGTTTTTTTTATGTTGAGGTGTAATCCATACTGCAGACTGTAGTCCTCAATCTTCATTAGTAAGTGCTTCAAGTCATCCTCACTTTCAGCAAGCAAAGTTGTGTCTGAGTATCTCAGGTTATTAATGAGTATTCTTCCAACCCTGATGCCAGCATACAGATTGAATAAGTATGGTGAAAAGATGCAACTCTGAAGAACTTTATTTCTGATTTTAAACCATGCAGTATCCCCTTGTTCTGTTTGAACAACAGCTTCCTGGTCTATGTACAGGCTCCTCATGAGTACAACTAAGTGTTCTGGAATTCCTATTCTTCTCAATGTTACCCATAATTTGTTATGATCCACATAATCAAATGGTTTTTCCCAGTCAATAAAACACAAGTAAACATCTTTCTGTATTCTTTGCTTTCAGCCAAGATCCATCTGACAGCAGCAACGATACTTATCCTTCCACATTCTCTTCTGAATCCAGCTTGCATTTCTGGAAGTTTTCTGTCAATATACTGCTGCAACCCTTTTTGAATTTTCTTCAGCAAGATTTTACTTGGATGCAATATTAATGATATTGTTCGATAATTTCCACATTCTATGGGATCACCTTTCTTTGGAATGAGTACAAATATGGATCTCTTCCAATCAGTTGACCAGGTAGCTGTTTCCCAAATCTCCTGGCATAGCTGAGTGAGTTCTTCCAATGTGGCATCCATTTGTTGAAATATCTCAATGGGTATTCCATCAATTTCTGGAATCTTGTTTTTTGCCGACTCCTTCAGTGCTTCAGTGAAGCCTTGAATTCCTCCTTCAAGATCATTGGTTCTCAACCAAATGCCACCTCCTGAAATGGATGAACGTTGACTGACTTTTTTTTTTGGTTTAGTGACTCTGTGTATTCTTTCTGCCCTCTTTTGATATTTCCTGCATCATTCAATATTTTGCCCATAGAATATTTCAAGATTGGAACTGGAGGGTTAAATTTCCTCTTCAGTTCTTTCAGCATGAGAAATGCCAAGCGTGTTCTTCACTTTTTGTATTCAAACTCCAGGTCTTTGCACATTTCTTTATAATTGACTTATCTTCTCAAGCTACTCTTTGCAATCTTCTATTCACCTCTTTTATCTTATGACAAGGTAAGTAGTTCTTCTGTTGTGAACTACTTGGGAATTGATTATTTGACTTATGTGATGTGCAAAAATAAATAAATAAATAAAAGTGTAAAGTCAAATAACACATGTCACCCACAAGAACCCTCTAGGCCATATTTTGAGAAGAATAAAAATTCAGCCTGGGGAAAGGATTTAGAAGTGAAAGTAAAACAATTTGGGTTTATTCCTCACTTGCTTCCCATCTCTGAGGGATTGCTGTTTTCATTGCTCAACATCTAGTGTCTTGAAAATAATTACTTCATATATTTGGCCCATTTTTTAGGTTGTTTCAGGAGTGTGGTGGTTAAGGTTTTGTGTCATGTTGGCTTGGCTGTGATTTTGAGTGGCTTGGCATCTGTGATGTAGTTATTCCCCATGATAAGATTGGATATGGTGTTATCACCTCCATGGTGGGATTTGCTATGAGCAATTCATCAGTTGAAGGTAGTTGTCTTTGGAATATAGCCTGCTTCCAGTATGTTGTGTGGATTGGATCCTGCATTTGGTTCATTCATCATCTCCGGTTCCTAGACTTGAACCAGTGGTCCTCCATGTTGCCTGCTGATGTTGGGATTATTCCATTTTACCTGCCGATCTTGGACTCATCAGCCTTAGCAGACAGCAGCTGCATGAGTCAGGAGAAGCTTCCTGCTTGCTCCAGTGGGCCTGGAAGGCAGAGCTGAAGCCCAAGGTCAAGGGGTCTCCATCAAGTCGCTAGAGCTAGCACTCTGAACTTGGACTTCTAGCCTAGTCTTCCCCTAGAGCCAGTACTCTGAGTTCAGAAACTATAAGAAAATAAAATTACTGTTTATATTTAAATCCATCCACTTGTGGTATTTCTGTAATAGCAGTATAGAGAACTAAGACAAGGAGGGAAGGTAAATTTGGTCTCAGTTACTTCATCATGGCTGAACACAAAAGCCTTGGAAATCTATTTAACTTTATTTATTTTGTTAGAAATTCTCTTGTGGTCTCTTACTACCTTTTCAGTTGATCCTCTTAGTTTTCTCAAGACAGTAATGATATCATCAGAAAATCATAATTTTATTTCCTACCTTCCAATAGCCATATCTTATTCTTTTTTTAGCAACATCATACTGTTATGAGTAGAACTTCTAGACTAATTTAAACATATTTTACAGATTAAAAAATATATATATATTAAATTTCACCAAATGCCTTTAGGAATCTACCTATATTGATGTTCTTTTATTTTTTCTCATAGTGAGCTTTTGTATTTTTTACATACTTTGAATTAATATGTATTGTAATCTTGCATAATATGCATACAAATAAACATAAAACAATAGCTACCAGGAAATATAAATGAACAATGTGTTTTCAGTTTAAAGTTCAGCATTAAAAAAAAAAAAAAAAAATGAACATAAGGACCATAAATATTTGTATGCCAGCAAAAAATAGATAAAAAGTATTTGGTATAGTACTTTAAATCTTTCAAAGAGTATTTCACTTATACTGTACATTGTGCTCAGGCTTAAGATATAGTATAAATTCTTGATTTAGAAAAGGAGAGTAGTTCACATTTTCATTACCATACCATTGATAACTATTTGCCTTCTCAATATATTTGGGTATCACACAAAAAATTCTTACATAACAATATGTTATATAGCATATTAAAAAACATAAAACCAATCTAACTGTGATATTAGTCATCATTTGTATATTTAATGACTCAGTTGTTCAAATATATGATCTTTTTATCATTGCAGCCATATATTTATTATTAGCATTTGCTTTTTCAAAATTAACTATCATTTTAAGACTATTTTTTCAGATTGATTTCATCATAAGTAGAAATGAATAAATGCAAATTAAATGAATTAGTTTAACATCAGACACTTGGGTCTTACTAATGCCTAAGCCATTAAACAAAAGAAGTTATATTTAAAAAATAAGCTATAATCATAAGAAAAGTCAGTGAAATAAGGGACAATTAACAGTGTTTTCCAAAGGACTTAATTAGTGATGAGGAACATTAAAAAATATCAGAAGATCTTATATTATATAATCAATCCTTCGTGACATCTTTATTGTTCTTCCTGTTTTTCTACATATTATGAATTCTGATCACCATCTTATGATTTGGTTTTCCTTTTTCCACTGCTACAACTAAACCAGGCACCGGAATATGAAAGATTTTTATTATCCATTGAAGATTCTGGTACTCCTTGATGCCATTCTGTAGTCATGCATCATTCTCATGGGAAATTGATGGGCTTAAGAATTTATGAATTCATTACTCTGTTGTTGTAAATAAGGTTTCATGATTAAGGTATTTATTTCATTTGTAGTAAGAAGAATTCTAGAGTCCATCACTGTCAGTGTTTTCTATCCAGGACTGTAAATAAGATAAGATACCATGCTCATGATTATGCTATGTTGTTGTTGTTGTTTTATGTACTGTTGAGTTGGACCTGACTCATAGTGACCCATTCTTGGGTTTCTGAGGCAGTATCACTACGGAAGTAGATTGCCCCTTTCCTTCCGAGGAGTGGCTGGTGCGTTTGAACTGCCTGCCTTCTGGTTAGCAGTCAAATGCCTTAGGAAATATGCTACCAGAGCTTCCCAATAATGCATACAACATGGAAAATGGGATTTGGGAGATATAATTAAAGTTGCTAATCAGTTGACTTTGAGTTAATCAGACAGAGATTATCCAGGTGGGCCTAATCTAATTACATGTACCCTTTAAAAGCAGAGTAATTTCTCTGGCTCATGGCAGAAGGGGAAGTCTGAGACTCTACGAGTCAGAAGAATTGGACCCACTATAGCTGGCTTGAAGCTGGAGAGGCCTTGTGGTGATATCTAGAAGCTGAGAGTAATCTCTGCTTGATAGCCAGCAAGAAAACAATCCTATACTCACAAGAACTGAATTCTGTGAACAATCCAAATAAATTTGGAAGTATATTCTTCTCCAGAGCCATTAGATACCTTATTTTCAACTATGAGACCCAACCAAGGCCATCAAGACATCTCATTTAAAGAAATATGAGTTACGAGTACTTTTGTAAGAGGCTAATTTTAGTGTAATTTCTTACACTGAAATAGAAAACTGATAAATACTTTTTCAGAAAACAGAACAGATTCTGTTTAAAAGAAAAAAGCTAACTTTATAATTATGCTTACTGAGTGCTTTATACTTTTATTTGTGAATAGGAAGAAAATTGATCCTCAGTTCTTCAAAGAATTAATAGAACTAAGGCATGATTCTGACAAGGACCCACAATGTTTACTTTGGAGGTGCATAGAAAAGATAACAGAATACCTCATTTTTTTCTGCTCAGGCCCCATGGTTTGTTTCACTCAGCATAGTATTTTCAAGGCTCATCTGTGTTGTAACATATGACATATCTAGAATGTATAGTGACCAAAATGTCTTAATTGTTACCGGCAATGATAAAGAAGTGGAGAGAGGAGGCCATTGCTCAGGGTACACTGAGCTTCTGTAAACCCAATGCCATCAAGTCAATTCCTACCTATGGGGATCCTGTGGAACAGAGTAAAACTGCCATATAGAGTTTCCTAGGCATAAATCTTTACAGAAACAGACTACCTTTCTCTTGTGGAACAGCTAGTGGGCTTAAACTGCTGACCTTTTGGTTAGCAGCCAAATGCTTTAACTACTGTACCACCAGAGCTCCTTAAAGGGTGATGGAAACATTTGGATATGGGTCATGGTGATAGTTACACATTATGAACATAATTAATATCCCTGAACTGTACATGTAAAAAAAAAAGATAAATATGCTGTTATATACTTACCACAATTAGAGAGAGAAAAAGACATATAGCACCAGGCTAAGGCTAGATTACGTAGTGCCCCAAAGGTCATGATATGGAGATTGTCATTTACTTTGATGAAATGGGAAGCTTTTGGAAGGTTCAGAGAAGCTGGTGTTTTAACTGAATCATTCAGCTCATGGAATGCATCTGGAATGATCCATGGAGGATGTAAGATTAGACTGGGATTGTATTGGATGTAGATGGAAGGACATAAGAGAAGAACAGAACAATAAAATGTAGCAAGAAACAATAATAATAATAATAATAAATTTATCCATGTCCAGCCACCACCAACCAAGTCATATTCTGCCATTTTGAGATCTAAAATAGTTGACAATCTTATAGAGTACAACCTTAGGAGAGGGTTGGAGAGATGATAAGTAATACCTGAGTATTGTTTGGCATTTTACTGGGTGGGGTGGGGTCAGGAATAAAAAGATAATTAAATCATTGTAGCTAGTTGATGAAATTTCCATCTCATTATGATTTGAAGAATTAAAATACAGGTCAACCTGCATAAAATAGTGGCCTCTGATTTTTCCAGGTTCTGAAACATCCAGGAACAATCTTGTCATTTTTGTCGTGCCCTCAAAATAGGAAATTAGCTTGAAATAATTTTATGGTTGCATGTATGATTTACTGGTGTTACAGAAAATAGCAATATCTGCAATGATAAGAGGCATAATTATTTTTACCTTATAAAAAATTGATTTATAAAATATACCAGAAAGGTTTTGCCCTGAAACAAGAGACTGTTTGAGAAATTTAATGGTAATATTGTGTAGCCTGCTAGGATTACATTTTGTTATGAAATGAAACAATAATATAACATTATAATATGGCTAGGACAGCAATATAAAATCATATGGAAACTGGAAGGATGCCTAAGTGTGGGCAGACTAAATTACGGTAGATATAGATCTATAAAAAATGAAAAAGGGAAAGATAGTTAATGCAAAATTTTAACAGGGGAAGAAAGAGGTCATTATATTTATAGAGCAGATGAACACATGTAAACTGTGAGAGCTTCTGAGCATTGGCATTTGGAGAGTTTTAGATGCCACACGAATGATCAATCAAAATGCCATTATTAAAAAACTACATGGGGAGGAGGGACAAATATTTTCTCTGTCCTAATATTGAACATATTGGTACAGAATAGAGAAGGAAATGGGATGTTTCCCAGAATTAAACTATAGAGCCCCTGGAGCTTTAGCTGAGAGAAAACAACAACAAAAAAAGACAAGGGAAGCAACTATAAAAATTGTCCAAAGGACAGAGCATGAAGGAGCATCTATAAAGGAGGTTGGAAAGAAATGACAGCTAGATAGTAAAACAAAACAAAACAAAGTGTGCAGCAGATTGTAGCTGTCGGTGTTCCTAGAGATGAAAGTCCCATTTCTAAATGTTCTTCTAAGGATGATCAAATATGCTTAAAGGTAATTTACATGCATCTATACTGCATTCAGAAGAACTGTCTCCCTTTTACAAATGTAGACTCAAATCTGGATATTATTCTTCTTTTCAAAATGTTTTCTGCAATTACATTTTATGACATTTCCTATTCTGAGAACCATGATGTGAAGCAGTGTGTCATAAAGATTGAAACACTCTCTCCTTAAATTATTCTCTGTTATAGTTTGTGACTTTGTATATTTGCATAGAGAATCTGATTTAATCTTTGTAATCAAAGTTGTTCTGAGTCTTCCTCTAGAGATACCAGGTTTGGGAGAGAAAAAATGCTGAACTTCACATGTAGAATGAGTATTTCTTAAATCCTATGAGGCTTACTCAGGCAGAATTGGCTTAGACCCTGGATGTACCTGGATTTCAAAGTCATTGCCTTGCATCCTGCAGCAAAATGGAGCCAATGTGCCTACTGGGGACACTAGTGTCTTCTGTGATCTGGGAAGGTCATGGCCACAGACATTCTAAAAGTCACTGACTGCTTCAGTGTATCAACTAGTCTGTAGGCTTCTTTATCTAATATATGGAAGGTTATGGACTTTTGGGTAGTAGATATGGGTTTATCTTGGGACCTATTCATTTTTAGAGTGCAATTTTTGATACCAGAAGGGGGGAAAAAAAAAAAAAGCCTTATAGAATAGTAATGAAGCTTAAATTACAACATAAATTAATAACTCATCACAAGGCTCAGCACTTATTAGGTTATTCCTAATTAACTTCTCCCATTTGCCTTTCTGTGTTCCTACAATGCTAAGCACAGAGGTTCTTAATCCTAGAGACATATCAGAATGACCTGCAAAACTTTGAAAAACATGCATATGACAACATATATCCTACATCAAATCTGGCCCAGGGCCCTGGCATCAATGTAATATTAAGAGATTCCCATAAGAGATTCAAATGTACTGTGAAGGTTAAACATTCCTGGCTCCCTACCATGCTGAGGACTCTATGAATTAAATGTTGGTTAACTGATTGTGTAGGAATAGAATAAGGAGGCATGCAGAGGGATGGATAGTATATGCATATAACTGGGAAGATGTTTAAGCACACTGAGTCTTAGGTTGTTTTTGTTGTTGTCATTGTTGTTAGGTGCCATTGAGTCACCTCCGACTCATAGCAACCCGACGCACAACAGAATGAAACATTGTCTTGTCCTGTGCCTGCTCCATGATCCTTGTTATACTTGAGCCCATCGTCGCACTCACTGTGTCGTTCTGTCTCGTTGAGGGCTTTCTCCTCTTTCGTGGACCGTCCACCTTACCAAGCATGACATCCTTCCCCAGAGAATGGTCCCTTCTGACAAAATGGCCGGAGTAGGTGAGATGAAGTCTGGAAATTCTTGCTTCCAAGGAGCATTCTGGCTTCACTTCCCCCAGGTCAGGTTTGTTAGTTCTTTTAGCAGTACATGGTACTCTCAGAATTCTTCACCAACACCACAACTCAAAGCATCAACTCTTCTTCAGTCTTCCTTATTCATTGTCCAGCTTTCACATACATATGAGGCAATTGACAATACCGTGGCTTGTATCAGGTACACCTTAGTCCTCAAGGAGATATTTTTGCACTTCAGCACTTGAAAGAGGTCCTTTGCAGCTGATTTGTCCAGTGCTATATGTTGTCTGATGTCCTGACTGCTACTTCCATTGACATCGATTGTAGAACCAAGCAATGTGAAGTCTCTGACAACTTCAATCTTTTCTCCATTTATCGTGATGCTGTTGTGAGGATTTTTGTTTTCTTTATATTGAGATGTAATCCATACTGCAGACTGTATTCTTCAATCTTCATTAGTGACTCAAGTCATCCTTGCTTCCAGCAAGCAAAATTGTGTCATCAGCGTATCACAGGTTAATGATTGTTTCTCCAATTCTAATGCAACATTCTTCTTTCTATAGCCTAGATTCTCAGATTATCTGCTCAGCATACAGATTAAACAAGTATGGTGAAAGGATACAACCCTGACACACCCTCTTCTTGATTTTAAACCATGAAGTGTCCCCTTGCTCTGTTCAAATGACAGCTTCTTGGTCTATGTATGGGTTCCTCATGAGTACAATCAAGTGTTCTGGAATTCCCACTCTTCTCAATGTTATCTACAATTTGTTATGATCCACACAATTGAATGCTTTTGCATAGTCAATAAAACACAAGTAAACATCTTTCTGGTATTCTTTGCTTTGAATCAAGATCCATCTGACATCAGCAATTATATCCCTCAGTCCACATCCTCTCCTAAAACAAGCTTGCATTTCTGGAAGTTCTCTGTCCATATACTGCTGCAACAGTTTTTTAAAATTATTTTCAACTAGATTTTACTTGGATGCGATATTAATGATATTGTTTGATAATTTCCACATTCTGTGGGATCACTTTTCTTTAGAATGGGTACAAATATGGATCTTTTCCAGTCAGTTGGCCAGGTAGCTGTCTTCTAAATCTCTTGGCATGGCCAATTGAGTGCCTCCTGTGGGGCATCAATTTGTTGAAACATCTCAATGGGTATTCTGCCAATTCCTTGAGCCTTGTTCTTTGCCACTTCCCTCAGTGCAGCTTCGACTTCTTCCTTCAATACCATCAGTTCTTGATCATATGCCACCTCCTGAAATGGATGAAGATTGACCAGGTCTTTTTGGTACAGTGACTCTGTGTATTCTTTCCATCTTCTTTTGATGCTTCCTGCATCATTCAATATTTTGCCCACAGAATCTTTCAATATTGCAATGCGAGGCTTAAATTTTTCCTCAGTTCTTTCAGCTTGAGAAATGCTGAGCATGTTCTTCCCTTTTGGTTTTCTACCTCCAGGTCTTTGCACATTTCATTATACTAATTGGCTTGGTCTGCTCGAGTTGCTCTTTGAAATCTTCTGTGCAGGTCTCTTGTCTTGTCATTTCTTCCATTTGCTTTAACTACCCTCCACACAAGGACAAGTTTCAGAGTCTCTTCTCTCATCCATTTTGGTCTTTTCTTTCTTTCTCATCGTTTTAATGACCTCCTAATTTCCTTATGGATGATGTCTTGACATCATCTCACAATTCTGGTTTTCAGTCATTGGTGCTCAATGCATCAAATCTATTCTTTAGATGGTCTCTAAATTCAGGAAGGATATGTTTAACATCATATTTTGGCTCTCATGGACTTGCCTTAATTGTCTTCAACTTCAAGTTGAGCTTGCATATGAGCAGTTGATCATCTGATCCACAATCGGCTCCTGGCCTTGTTTTGGCTGAAGATACTGAGCTTCTCCATCACCTCTCGACACAGATGTAGTCAATCTTATTCCTGTGTATTCCATCTGGTGAGGTCAATGTGTATAGTTACTGTTTATGATGTTGTAAAAAAAAAAGTTATTTGCAATGAATAAGTTGTTGGTATTGAAAAATTCTATCATATGATCTCCAGCATTATTTCTGTCATCAAGACCAAATTTTCCACCTACTGGTGATTCTTCTTTGTTTCCAACTTTTGCATTCCAGTCACCAGTGATAATTAATACTTCTTGATTGTATGTTCAGTCAACTTCAGACTTCACAAGTTGATAAAAATCTTCAATTTCCTCATCTTAGCTTAGGTGGTTGTGCATAAATTTGAATAGTAGCCATATTAACTGGTCTTCCTTGTAGGTGTATGGATATGGATATCATCCTATCACTGACAGCACTGTACTTCAAGACAGATCTTGAAACATCCTTTGTGATGATGAATGCCATGTCATTCCTCTTCAAATTGTCATTCCTGGCAGAGTAGATCATATGGTTGTCTGATTCAAAATGGCCAAAACCAGTCCATTTCAACTCACTAATGCCAAGGATATCAATCTTTATATGTTCCATTTCATTTTTGACAATTTCCTAGGTTTGTACTTCTTACATTTCATGTTCTGATTATTAATGGATGTTTACAGTTGTTTCTGCTCAATTTGATTTCTGCCATGTCAGCAAAAAGAAGTCTTGAAAGCTTTACTTTATCCATATCAGTAAGGTTGGTTCTACTCTGATGATGCAGCTCTTTCCCAGTCATATTTAGAGAGCCTTCTGACCTAAGGGGCACGTCCTCCTGCACTGTATAGGACAATGTTTCCAGGTTATTCATAAACTTGTGCAGTAACGTATCAGACAATGTTTCTCTACTATTAATAAGGTTTTTCCTGGCCAATTCTTTGAGAAGTGGATAGCCTCTTCCTTCTTCCTAGTCTATCTTAGTCTGCAGGTTTCATTGAAACCTGCGCACCATGTGCAACCCTGCCAGCACTTGAAACACCAGCAGCACAGCCTCAAGTCTCACACAACATGCAAGCCATGATAGTATGACAAACTGACAGACAAGTTTGTCTCCTTTAGCTGTCTTAAGTATTGAGTCTGAAATAAGAATTTCATATTTTCTAAAATCATTAACATTTATTATTAGCATGATTGTAGACTAAACCATATCAAGTTAGCTGCCAGATATTTTGGCATAAAAGATTTCTTTGTAGTGTTGGAAACTAATAATCAGAGGTAGAAACAAGTATTTTGCACCAAGAAGGGAAATTTTAGAAGAGTTAATTTTTCACAGTTTGTACTCTTCCTCTAACTTTTAATGGCCATGCTTAAGAGAAATAATCTAAGAAGGTGTAACATATTTAACATTAAAATTAAATAAAAGTTGAAATTAGTCTGGCACAGATATAATACCCACTAACACAGTGCCATGGAGTTGATTCTGACTCATGGAGACCCTATTGGACAGAGTAGAACTATCCCATAGGATATACTCACTGCTGTTGAGTCAGATCCGACTCATAGCGGCCCTCCTTGGGTTTCGGAGGCATTAGCATTATGGAAATAGATTGCCCAATCATCCTTCTGAGGAGTGGCTGGTGGGTTTAAACAGCCAGCCTTCTGGTTAGCACTAAAATGCCTTAGGCACTATACTACCAGAGCTCCTCCATAGGTATACCAGCCTGTGAATCTTAATAACAGTTTATTGCCTCATCTTTATCCTATGGAACAGCTCATGAGTTTGAACATTAACCTTTTTGTTAACAGCCCAGTGCTTTAACCACAGAGCCACCAGAACTCCTTACAAATGTAATGTAATTATAATGTAATTATATAATAGTATACAAATATAATGTTGTTGTTGTTGTTATGTGCCGTCGAGTTGGACCTCCTTGGGTTTCCGAGGCAGTATCACTACAGAAGTAGATTGCCCAACCTTCCTTCTGAGGAGTGGCTGGTGGGTTTGAACCGCCAGCCTTCTGGTTAGCAGTCAAGTGCTTTAGCCACTATGCTACCAGAGCTCCTATACAAATATAATAGTATACCATAATTTCTTACAAAGGGAAACTAGTCATCCTTTTACATACAATATTGATTATTGTTTTGACATTACGTCATTATGTTTACATAATCAAACCAAGCCTTCCTAGGATCAGTTGAGAAAGAGGTGGCTGCAGGGTAAGAAAGTGTGAAGGTTCTAGAATAGCTTTTCATAGATGGATTTCCTGGTGCCAAACTGGCATTCTGACTGGGAGCCTTAATGGTTGTGCCTTGAAAAATGTGTGCAGTTAATGAGTTGAGTAGAAATAAAGTGTACTGAAAAAGCAATGCTGATCTGGCCAGATGCTTAGAGAAAAGAACAGCCTGAGAATGTACAGCACTGACTTTTACAAGATGTCAGCACTTCCTGCTGCTGCTCCTGCTGCTGGGCAGCTGCCCAGAGGGAAGAGCAAGACACTAGCAGGTCTGAGCCAAAACTGTGCTGGGCTCTGGGAAGTCACTTTTTCAAATATTATCTCACTTACCTCATCTAAATAGCACTGTTTTAGTGTTTCCATTTTGCTCGGGAGGAAATTGAACATACAGCCCTTTAAGGTAATCAAGGGTACTTTGCTAGGATGTCACATAGCCAGAATCTGGATCATGCTGGACTCTAAAGCCCCGCATATCTCAGGACCATAGTTTACTTAGTCCTGCTCAGGAAGTTAGTGTCCCAGAGAGGAGCTACTGGGATTGTAGTTGTGGCTCTCTAGAGGGCAGTGGTAGAGGATCAGGCCAGAAGACCTGGCCACTTGAGGTCAATGCCACTACGATATGAGGAAGCCCTAAGGGAGAAAGAAGGAGCCTTAGCACTGTTTACCTCATGATTGAACAAACCATGCCTGCTCACCAAATATGGCCCAGAGCATGTTTTCATACAATTGTGAAGCTAAGAATGGTGTTGTGCATGTTTAAAGGACTGAAAAACAAACAAAAGTAAGATTACACAACAGAAAAGGTAGGTGGCCTGCAAAAGCCAAAAGTTTATATTATCTAGTCTCTGGTAGCATAGTGGCTAAAGCACTTGACTGCTAACCAGAAGGCTGGTGGTTCAAACCCACCAGCCACTCCTCGGAAGGAAGGTTGGGCAATCCTACTTCCGTAGTGATACTGCCTTGGAAGCCCAAGGAGGGGTCGCTATGAGTCGGGGCCGACTCGACGGCACATAACAACAACAAGTCTTGTACAGAAAATGTTTGCTGACCCCTGGTCTACCTAATCCTTTTGTATCTTTCATTGAGAGGAGGAAAGAACAATTTTCTCTAGGAAATCTGGTGGACTTGAAGTTCTTGTGTCTAGATGACATTTGGAGTCATTTTTTCTACTCCAAATAATCTATTGGTCCCTAGGTTTTATTTGTTAGTTAAAGTATCAGTTTAAGGAACTGTGGTGCCGTAGTGGTTAAAGCATTCTGCTACTAAACAAAGGGTCAGCAGTTTGAATCCACCAGCTGGTCCAAAGGACACAGATGAGGTGATCTGCTTCCTTAAAGATTTACAACTTTGGAAACCCTACAGAGCAGTTCTACTCTGTCCTAAAGTGTTGCTGTGAGCCAGAATTGATTCAATAGCAGTGGGTTTGGTTTGCTTAATTAGTTTATCCATTTTCTTAATTTCAGAAAGTATTTAAAGTGGCTAATACACCCACTCCTCACTTATTGACTATGTCATTATCTGACATTTCACATTAATGACAATAGTAAAAAATTTGCTTAAATCACCTTAAAGCCTGGAAGGACCCATGTGTTTGAGTGAGAGAGTACCTCCCTCTTGAGACCCACATCCTTGATCCTTCCATCTCATCCCTCTCCCCAGTATTGGATGCCAATAAAGTTAAAAGAGACAGAGAGAAAAAGGAAAAAAAAAAAAAAAAAGACACTAGGGCCTCAGGCCATTAACTTGTGTGTGTGCTCCCAGACCTCTCTGAAGCCCTGAAGGCTACAGTGTGGTGGCTGCTGGGTTGGCCTAACATGGGAGGACAAGTCTTCAGGGTCCTAAGTCTGCCAGAAGCAAAGAGGTGCAGGCAGGATGTATGGTCACCCCTTAGTTACAGCCTCTAAGATGCACTCAGGTGTGCTTTGGGATGCTAGGGCCGAAAGGTGGTGGTCCTGCGTGGGCGGCATTTCTGTGGAGATGAACAATTGCTTCTGAGTGGGTCAGAGTAAGGCAGGTCTCCTCCTGGCTGCAAATGCTGATCCAATCAATTCTGCCTGTGGTTTGTAATGGCACAAGCCAACTCGCTTGCTTCAAGTATGAAGTCTGTGCAGAGAAAAGCAAGCTGCCATATTGACTGGAGGGGAGAGAGCAGCCTCCATGAGGCTGCCTGCAAAATTACTTCCGGAGCCCCGGGAGCATTTACTTGCTAAAGTTCCGTGATTTTCACATAATTACCTGGTCTTTGGAATTTAACCATGTCGATAACCTGAGGCAGAAAAGGGCAGAACGATAATTTGAAATAGGGAAACCAAGGGAAAAAGTAAAATATATCATTGTGTTCCCATCCCTGCAAGTCTGTTGGTATAATAAGGCTCCTTTCCAGATACTGATTGCATATCTTGGAAAACTGAATGATACATATAAATGTTTTCCCAGGTATTAATTGCTGCCCAATCATCTATGTTGTGCAGAGAGATTTATTATTATTTATTATTTGAAATAATGAAACATAGCTATTTGTTGTTGTTGTTAGGTGCCGTCAAGTCATTTTCGACTCATAGTGACCCCATGCACAGCAGAACGAAACACTGATGATCTTGCGCCAGCTCCATGATCCCTGCTATACTTGAGCCCATCATCGCAGGCACCGTGTCAATCCGTCTCGTTGAAGGCCTTCCTCTCTTTCGTCTAACCTCCACTCTACCAAGCATGACATCCTTCTCCAGGGATTGGTCCCTTCTGACAACATGACCAAAATAGGTGAGAGGAAGGAGCATTTCGGGTGCACTTCCTCTAGGACAGATCTGTTAGTTCTTTTAGCAATCCATCGTACTTTCAGCATTCTTTGCCAGCATCACAATGCAAAAGCATCAACTCTTCTTCAGTCTTCCTTATTCATTGTCCAGCTCTCACATGCATACAAGGTGATTGGAAATATGGCTTGTGTCAGGCGCACCTTAGTCCTCAAGGAGACGTCCTTGCTTCTTAGCACTTGAAACAGTTCCTTCAAGGTTGACCAACCCAATGCTATACGTCATCTAATGTCCTGACTGCTACTTCCATTGGCATCCATTGTAGAACCAAGCAATGTGAATTCTTTGACAACCTCAATCTCCTCTCCGTTTATTGTGATGCTGCTCATTGGTCACAGCTCTCTCTCTCTCTCTCTCTCTCTCTCTCTCTCTCTCTCTCTCTCTATATATATATATATATATATATATTTTTTTTTTCCCCTGATATAAGCCTTAATTATATCTTGGGTTGTACATATTTAAAAGGACAATATTTTCGTTATGTTAACAAAAAATGCTTAATTTTGTTTCTCCTCTTTACATTTTCCAGTTGCATGATACCATGGTTTGTTATTTTGGGTTTCATTTTCTTATGTGAATTAACAAATGTGACTGAGGCTGCCACATGAAAAAGTCCCTGGAGACCTCCTAGGAAATTTAAGGAAAAAAAAAAGATTCCAGTGTCTTGAAAGTCCTGCAGTTGGCAGAGATTAGATTTGCTCTCTAGAGAGGGATTTAAAATTGCTCCTACCACTCTGACACCTTTGAATAAACATGGAAAATTGTGAATTTTACTATGAAAACCTTTCATTTTCACAGAAAATGGCTCCAAATTAATTCTCATGATGAAGACTTAATAGTGAATAAAATATAATGCTAAAATTATCATATGAACAGAAATAATTAAAATGGTATCCAAACCCATCATAATTTTCAGTAAAAGCAATTCACTTCCTTGAATACAAGAGAATTTGTAAAGTGACTGCATGCTTCCCTTTGGATGTTTTGCTAGGTTTTGGTAGGAAAAATGTATGTACTAAAATTTAAGGATAAAGCATAGCCCAGTGAGGAAGCTCCAAATAACAGGTAACTGAATTAAGTTACATACACAATGGCTAAGAAGAAGGTAGACCATACAAGTACACCTTGTAAAATAAAACATGTTAAGAGTAAGAGAAAGAAGGAGTATCATTATTCATAGTGAGTAGTCATCAAACTAATGTTGATAAACTAATATACTCACTATTGTGAGTAGTTGTCAAAGTCAAGTGTGAACAGTCTATAGAACCTTCCCTATGTTATTTGACAAGGAAGTGATGTAACTCTACAGATTAAAAAAAAAAAAAATGCCCTTGAGTTGATTCCCACTTATAGCGACCCTATAGAACAAACTAGAACTGCCCTACAGGGTTTCCAAAGCTGTAGTTTCAGACTTTCATATTTTTCTCCCTTGGAGAGGCTGGTGGGTCCCAACTGTAGATCTTTTGGTTAGCAACTAAATGCCTTAACCACTGCACTACCAAGCCTTCTTTATATAGATAGCATACAATAAAAGCACCAAGAAGACACTTTAGGGAGCAAAACAAATCATTATTTTCAAATTTTAATGAAAATTTCAGTTTAAATGGATTAGGAGTAATTTTAGTCTCTGCTCTGGCAACTGGAAAGACTAGGGTAACAGTGCAATATTTTTGCATTGAAAGAGTATTTCAGACCTACTCCCATTCCATGCTTCCTGAAGACTGAAGTTTCTTGGTCAAATACTTGCCAATATCAAAAGTTGTGAGTATCTGAGGACTTTAACATAGATGCTTTTTAAAATTTAAATCCTAGTAGGCATCCAAGTCAGCTGCAAGGATCCAGGTGAGGAGAGGGAACCCAGGCACACCCAAAGCAGCAGGGTGGGAGAGCGGGAGAAAGGGGATTAAAAGGCTCAGGAACCGGGACAGAGGAGCAGTCAACCACAGGGACCCAGGTAAGGGTGATAGGAGAGGTTCCTAACAAGGAGACAAACTTGTCTGCTGGTTTGTCCTACCATGGTGACGTGTTGATAGAGCCTTGAGGCTGAACCACTGGTGTTTCAAACCCAGTGGGATGCACGTGGTGCACAGGTATCAGTCCAGCTTACAGTCTGAGACAGACTAGGAAGAAGGAAGAGGCCGTCCACTTCTCAAAGAATTGGCCAGGGAAAACCTTATGAATAGCAAAGAAACACTGTCTGATACATTACCACGCAACTTTATGAATAGTCTGGTAAGATTAGAAGGCTCTCAAAATAGAACTGGGAAAGAGCTGCATCATCAGAGTAAACCCAGCCTTACTCATATGGATAAGGTTAAGCTTTCAAGACCTCCATTTGTTGATGTGGCACCACTCAAATTGAGGAGAAGCAGCTGCAGGCATCCATTAATCATTGGAACATGGAATGTATGAAGTATGAATCTAGGAAAATTGGAAGTTGTCAAAAACGAAATGGAACACATAAAGATTGATATCCTTGGCATTAGTGAGCTGAAATGGACTGGTTTTGGCCA
>NW_006922438.1:589916-590739 GCF_000298275.1 Orycteropus afer afer
TTCTGTGTCTGTGTTAATTGGTTTCCCTTTTCTTTGTTGAAGAGGGTCTGTGCAATCCTTCTGCCTAGTCCGCCATCTTGCCCCGCCTCCCACAGAGGCATTTCTTGACTTCAAGAACATTCAATTTCTATTTTTAAAATATACAACGAACTCATTTTAAAAAGTTAAATCTCATTATGCCCCATGTATCCGTCAAGAATTAATTGTGACAAGGGTAAGGAAATGAGGGATTATGAGAGAGGGAGCAAGAGCTAAGAAAATAGTTTTTCCAAATTAAATTTCAGTTCCCTCTGACGTATGGGTGTAAGTTTTCGCGTAAGATTATTGGGTTGCTGTGCATTTATTTTCAGTCTATTTTTGACATGAAGTTAGAGAACAACGATTGTAAATAAAACATATCTCTTCAGAACTAAAGCCCCAGGCTTTCTTGAAAATAAAGTTTGTATAATAATAATACTCATGGTATATATTTTAATAATATTGTAAATATGTGAAGCATAGTTAGTAGCATAGTTACTTTTCTCTGAAGAGATTTCACCACCGTCTGCTGCCATAATATACCTGTGTCCCTGGTTAATAATTTTTATTGGTTTGATGAACTTCTACAATATGGTTGGGGCTTTGAGAACAGTCTTTGTCAGAGAATTATATATCCAACTAGGAAAAATATCATTCACAGAGTCCTACTAATATTGAAATATTTGCTTATAATTTAACAAACATTTAAAAGCACTACTAAAAGTCAGGAATTAGGCCAGGAATTTTCACATATCTGGCCTAATTTCAGCATCACAATACCTCTCAGAGATCAATAGTACATTCA
>NW_006922438.1:591004-592791 GCF_000298275.1 Orycteropus afer afer
TCTGAGGGGATACAGAGACTGAGATGTAGAGACAGAGAAATAGAGACAGAGAGAGAACAATTAAGCAAAATTTGATTCATGGACTGATAAATATTTCATTGAGAAAAAATTTTCAGGTTATAGAGTGACATTCAAGCCAAACAAGGCCAGATGAGGCATCTGAGAGCAGGAGACAAAGAGAATGTAGTCAAATGGGAGAAGGTAAAATGGCAGATCGTCAGCTGCCCACGAAAGGTGTCTCCAAAGAAGGTAAGAGATTGAGTCGTATGTAGCACATTGTCTTACAAAATGAGCATTATTTTCCCCAAAGCTGTAGTCATTCCCTTGATATAACCAAACCGAGGTGTTCCTTTCTTGGGAGAGAATTAGAAGTTGCAGGTGACAGATAGACCTGCACCTTGTTTTCCCTGACTGCACTGGAATCACTTCTATTTTAAGTAGCCCATGTGACGTTAGCTTGTGGTGATATAGCAAAGCAATTTAAAACCAGGAAGTAAAACCAAACTCACTGCTGTCAAGTCAGATCTGACTTGTAGCGACCACTCCTTGGGTTTCTGAGGCAGTATCACTATGGAAGTAGTTTGCCTAACCTTCCTTCTGAGGAGTGGCTGGTGGGTTTGAACCACCAGCCTTCTGGTTATCAGGCAAATGTCTAAGGCACTGTGCCACCAGAACTCCTAAAGCAATTTAAAGAAATAATTCATTATAGATGCAGATATATGTCTCTGAGCATATAAGAAAGGAGGGATTTTCCAGAGAGATTAAGTAGCGTATAAATTACGTGCATCAAGTTCTTTAGATTTCCCAGTTCAGGGACCTTTCTCTTGCTTCCCTGGCATCAGCCAGTCTTGGGCAGAATCCCACCTGAACTCTCTCTGTTGAAATATGTCTGTAGTTCTAATGGACTTGTTCAATTCCCTGCTGGGAAGAAACTGAAAAGCTGATGAAAACTATATCATTTTCAATTTTTTAAATGGCTTTTAGGTCCATGCTAATAAATTTTGAATCTACAGTTCATAAGTTTTGGTTTAAGCATATAATTCTTCTTATTCTGTTTACAGTCTCAGGAGTCTTAGCAAAAATGTGACTTTCATCATTCTATATCCTTAAGAAAAATTACCTGCCAGCTTGAATTAATAGTAGTTTCTCTTTTAAATATTTTAAGAAAAGTTCTCTTGTTCAGGAGTATTAAACAAACCCCAACCATTTTCTTCACATATTTTAAAATGTACAGAGAAGATTTTTTCTAAAAAAGGCAATGGCAGGTTATATGTTCCCACTTATTCATTACTCTATGTCTTACCATATGAAGAATTTTGTTGAAAGTAGAACTATATAGGTAAAGTTCATAGAAAATACATAAGAAAGATCAGCATGTTGTAGTGAAATGTACAACACTTGGGTGACTAGACTCATTTTGTTACTCCTTGGCTATGGCCCTAAAAATATTATTTATTCTGTGCCTTATTTTTTTCATTTATAAAGTGGGAATAAAAGTGACACTCATCCCCATTATTTAGTGTTTGATTTATAGTTCATTTATTTCCCAAAAAATATGTGGGAATTTCATAACACTATTTACTTAACAACTTCATTCTGGAGACAAAGAGGATGTAGTCAAATGGGAGAAGGTAAAATGGCAGATCATTAGCTGCCCACGAAAGTTGTCTTCATCAAAGAAGGTAGGAGATTGAGTTGTAGCATGAATTGAGTTGTAGCATGTAGCAGAATGAATAATCATTCATTCTGATTATTGCTGATCAATACCACTGCTAGTTAATGTGGCA
>NW_006922438.1:593239-601015 GCF_000298275.1 Orycteropus afer afer
TGTCTTCTGTCCCATCTTCCTCACTCCCTCCCTCAGGGTCTCCGTTGATTGACCTGCGGGCCGGGTCATAGTTTTAGTTGCTAATAAGCTCAGTAAATACCATATGATCCAGCAATCCCAGTGCTAGGTATATATCTTAGAGAAATAAGAGCCATGTCACCAGCAGAGCTGTGCACACCTATGTTCACAGCATCATTCACAATAAGAAATAAATGGAAACAACCTAAATGCCCATCAACAGATGAATGGATAGGTAAACTATGGCATCCACACACAATGGAATACTATGCAATGTTAAAGAATAGCAATGTATCTGCAATACACCTCATAGCATGGATGATCCTAGAGAACATTGTGCTGAGTGAAACTAGTCAATTGCAAAAGGACAAATACTGTATAAGACCACTACTATAAAAAGTCAAGAAAAGGCTTATACACAGGAAGAATCGTTCTTTGAATGTTACTGGGTGTGGTAGAGGAAGGGTGTGTGAATCACTAACTTGTAATAACTTGGATGAAGGGAAAGATAATATAAAATGAAGATACTATTGTGTTGTTTTTGTTGCCATTGAGTCATAACCCTATGTGCAATAGGACAAAACTTTGATGGTCTTGTGCCATCCCCACAATCACTGTTATGCTAGAGCCTCCTGTTGCAGCCTCTATGTCAATCCATCTTGTTGAGGGTCTTCCCTTTTTCACTGACCCCCTACAATAAAGAGGAGGTTGGCACAAAATGTTCAAGGCAAAAGAAGACATTGGAAGGAGCGTAAGAGTTAAAGGCAACAAAGGTAAATTCTATTGCATCCACAATCCTGAAACAACAGTAATGACAATAACCTGTGAGCAGATACATAGATAGATACTCAAGTTGAACAGGGTTAGGAAGGTAACGAGATTTTACGCACAAATGTGTATATATATATATACACATTTGAAAAAGGATGTTTATTTATATGTAGTACAAATACATCTATGAATAAAGCAGAGTATACAGGAGGTAAGTTTTGAAACTTCTTTAATGTAACCAAACACTTTTAGGGAAAGAGTCACTGGGCTTGGGGTCCCAGGACCATAGTCTCAGGGGACACTAAGGTAATTGACATACATTGTCCACAAGACAGTGTTCTACATCTGACTTTGGTGAGTAGCAACTGGGGTCTTAAAAGTTTTTGAATGACTATCAAACGTGCAATTATTGGTCTCTCCCCATCTGGAGCAAAGGATGAAGAAAATCAGTGACACAAGGAAACAGTCCAAAGGTCTGATGGACCACATGAATCCCAGGCTCCATGACCCTGAGACCAGAAGAAGTAGATGGTGTTCAGCTACCAATCCTGATTGCTCTGAAAGGGTCACAATAGGAGGTCCTAGATAGAGTGGAAGGAAGATGTTGAACAAAACTTAACAACATTTTAAAAAGACCAAACATACTGGTCTGATAGAGATTGGCAGAACCCCTATGGTCCCTAGACTCTTCAAGCCTGAAACTCAACTCAAAACCATGTGTCAACTTTAGTGAAATGATAAACAGAACTATAAGGTAAATAATAGGAGCTCTGGTAGCATAGCGCCTAAGGCACTTGACTGCTCACCAGAAGGCTGGCTGTTCAAACCCACCAGCCACTCCTCGGAAGGAAGGTTGGGCAATCCTACTTCCGTAGTGATACTGCCTCGGAAACCCAAGGGGGTGTCTGTATGAGTCGGGGCCAACTCGACGGCAAAACAACAACAACAACAAGGTAAATAATAACACCAGGGTAGTATGTACACATTAGAACTGTCAACTATACAAGATCAGAAGGGCAGCATTTGCCAAGTATACAACTCAGAAGGCAGGAAGGAATCATAAAGGACAAAGGGAAATGGTAAATACAGGGAAAATGTGGGTAGAATACTGTTATGTTGTGGAGATTACATGAATGTTACAAAACAAAATGTATGAATTATTGAACGGAAAACCAATTTGCTCTAGAGAATTTCCCCTAAATCACACACTCACACACACACACATGAAGAAACAATCCCAAATATTCATAAATTTCTAAGCTTATTTCTGGAAAAGTACAGACAGAAATTTCACTACTGTCATGTTCTAATGTATCACAGTTCCCCAGAGAAAGACTAATTCAATTAATTTTCCAAAGGAACCCTGGCGACATAGTAGTTAAGTGCTTGGCTGTTGACAGAATGGTTGATAGTTGGAACCTACCACCCACTTTGTGGGGGAAAGATGTGGCTGTCTGCTTCTGTGAAGACTACAGCCTTCAAAACCCTGTGGGGCAGTAACACTATGTCCTATAGGTTCACCATGAATCAGAATTGACTCAATGGCAGCAGATTTGTCTTTTTGTTTGTTTTCCTTCATGAATTTTCATACTTTGAAATATTTATGCATTATTAATAAAATATTTTTTTGTGTTTTCTGACTCATCTTTGAGTAAATGTGTGTGTGAGGTATCTAGGAACTTTTTTTTCCCCCACCTTTGACGTTATCTTAAAGGAAATCTTTAAAAGATTAAGGGTTGGAGATATCCTAAAGATTTTCTAGTCTGACACTGTATCTTATGTTCTCAATACCCTTGTTAAACCTTTGACTAGAAGTTACCTAAGAAGTCCTGGTGATGCAGTGCTTAAGCACTTGGTGGTTAACTGAAATGTTGGCGATTGGAAACCAGCTGCCCAGCTGGAGAAAGATCCAGCAGTTTGCTTCTGTAGTGATTTGTAGCCTTGTAAAGTCTATAGGGCAATTCTACTCTGTCCTGTGGGTCAGAATTGACTTGACTGCAATGGGTTTGGGTTTTTTGCTTTAGTAGTTACCTACCTGTTGTATGAATATTCCAAAGGGCAAAGCATAAACAAACAAACTACCTAGTTTTCAGCACTTCTCAGGCATTCTTGGTTAGGTTTTCCTTCTAGCCAATCCTTCCCTTATACTGAGTTGAAATCTTTCTTCTGGGCACTTGGTATATCTCAGAACAAATGTAATCCCTTGGCAACATGAATGGCTCTTTCATTCATTTAAAGACAACAATCCAGTCCCATCTTTTGATTCCTGCTGGGTTCTCACTGTCATCATCTTTCTGGCAACTTTTCTCTAGATAGTCTGACTTTATACATCCTCTTGAATGTATGTTGTTCAGAACTGTACATAACCCTACTGTAGTTGTACTCTGGCTATTGAGAGAAGAATAGCGTTATCTCCTCTCTTGATCTGTTGCCTGTAATTCTATTGTTGTTGTTGTTATTTGCCGTGGAGTCAGCCCCGACTCATAGCGACCCCTCCTTGGGTTTCCGAGGCAGTATCACTACGGAAGTAGGATTGCCCAACCTTCCATCCAAGGAGTGGCTGGTGGGTTTGAGTCACAAGCCTTCTGGTTAGCAGTCAAGTGCCTTAGGCACTATGCTACCAGAGCTCCTTAATGTAGTCTAAACTCTAAGGCTTTTGTAGCAGCTAGAACTTAAAGTTCACTCATTCATTCACTCACTCAATAATATTTACTGAAGACCTAATCGGTACATAGCTCTCTTGTAGGCAAACAATGAGTGATGGAGCTGTTAATGTCTGAGTGAAGTGCATTTAATGAACACACGTCTTCTTCTTTCTTCTTTCTCACATGAGCTCTCATTAATTATGATTTCCACCTGGAAATTATGATTTTTTTTTAACCATGTGAGAGACTTTATTATTATTATTATTTAATCTTGTCTGATTTAGTTTGGTTTGATATTTTCTCCATAAAGTTGGTATGTTATGTCAGTATTTGAAGAAATTTTCTGTTTCAAACTCCACCACATTTTAGGTGTTGTGTAGCCAGCCATCCAGCCATTGCCCAGCTTGAGAGAAATCCTGAAGCTGCAGTTGAATCAGGAGACTTAAGATTATTTGGAATACTAATAAACCCTCTGAAGTACTCACAAAAGGGTACTTTGTGGTAGCAATTCCTGTTTTAGATGCAAAATAAAATAAATGATAAATATAAGTTAAGAAGGATAAGATAAAATGAGAAAATATAAAAGGTTTCAAATAACAACTATTTATAGACCAGAGAAATGATGCACTCAAAATTATATCAGATGTTGTGGAAAAATGATAACTAAAAAAAGATATAGTCTCTACCTTCTTGAGCTTATCATCTACTGGGGAAGAGAGACAAGAATCAAATAATTCAAATAATCACACAAACATTTAAAATTATAGCTATGATATGCTTTTAGAAAGCATACTGTATTTCAGACATACATACCAAATTATTTCAGATGAAATGGGAATTGTCTCAAAATACTACAGATGGGGCATGGGTGGGGACATAGTGAAATGACACTGCTATGAACTGCTGGCTGTTGAGTCTGGGCAATGAGTCCATGAGACTTCATTGTAATATACTCTCTCCTTGTGTATATCATCTCTGACTTTTTCTATAATAAACAGTTCTAGAGATGAGGAACATTCAACTGTGACAAGTGGTACAGAGCAGAGGTATCTAATCAGAAGACAGCATGTAATAGGTAGATTTGATATAATCAGGGAACTCAAGTATGGCTTCTGATAGAAAGTGACACTTGATATTGAAATGATGAATGGGAGTTCCATGATGAAGAGAACCAGGAACAGTGAATGCAAAGTCCTCCAGCAGAGAGAAGGCTCAAGTTGTGTCTCACAGTTTGTAAATGCAGTTGATAGGGTTGCCACATGAAATATAAGATAGCCAATTACATCTGAATTTCAGGTAAATAACAAATGCCATTTTAATATATATCATTTATTTGGGATATATTTATATCAGAAATGGAAAATGCACCATATTTAGACCACACTTTTGTTACTGTTGAATAGGAGCTTCAGTTGTGTTGTGCTAAAGCATTGGGCTGCTAACCAAAAGATCATCATTCAAACCCACCAGCTGCTGCTTGGCAGGAGAAAGATGAGGCAGTCTGCTTCTGTAAAGATTTACATTCTTAGAAACACTATCGGGCAGTTCTACTCTGTTTTATAGGGTCACTATGAGTCAGAATTGACTCGATAGCAGTAGGTTTTGGTTCTCTTGTTGTTGTTATTAGGTACCATCAAGTTGGTTCATGCAGGCCATGTTTTCCAACTACCAGTGATTCTTTGTTTCCACCTTTCACGTTCCAATCACCAGTAATAATCAATACATCTTGATTGTGTGTTGGTCAATTTCAGGCTTCAGAAGTTGGCAAAAAGTCTTCAATTTCTTGATCTTTAGCCTAAATGATTGGTGTGCAATAATAGTAGTATTTATTGGTCTCCCTTGTAGGCATATGGATACTATCCTATCACTGACAGCATTGTACTTCAGGATAGATCTTGAAATGTTCTTTTTGATGATGAATGCAACACCATTCCTCTTCTATTTGTTATTCTCCGCATAGTGGAACATATAATTATCTGATTCAAAATGGCCAATACTAGTCCATTTCAGCTCACTAATTCCTAGAATATCAATCTTTATCCATTCCATTTCATCTTTTACAACTTCTAATTGTCCTAGATTTGTACTTTGTACATTCAAGAATTATTAATAAATGTCTGCAGCTTTATTTTTTTTCTCTCATTTTGAGTAGTGCCTTATCAGTAAATAAAGGTCCTGAAAGCTTCACTCCACCCATGTCATTAAGGTCAACCCTACTTTGAGGTGGCTCCCTTCCTCAGTTGTATTTTGAGTGTCTTCCAACCTGAAAGGCTCACCTTTGAGCATTATATCAGACAATGCTTTACCGCTATTCATAAAGATTTCCAGTATTGTATCAGACAGTGTTTCACTGCTATTCATAAAGCTTTTAGAGGTCAACTTTTTCAGAAGTGGATGGGCTCATCCTTCTTTCCAGTCTGTTTTGGTCTGGAAGTTTTGCTGAAAACCTGTCCACCGTGGGTGACTCTGCTGGTATTTGAAATCCTGGTGGCATAGCCTCCAGCCTCACAGAAATATGCAAGACACCACAGTATGACACACTGACAGAGGAGTGGTGATTTTTACATATAGGAATACTATGCTTTTCCCTCCACTATTATGAACATTATGTTTTATAATGTTACCTCTTTGATTTGAAGATCATAATTGTGATGTGAAAAATCCTTACCCACATTATAGATATTTTTTTTGCAGTTATTGAAGAACTGTTATATCTTTAATCACCTCAATTTTCATATGTAACACTTAGGGAAAATATAATGACACATAAATGAAAATTAGAGAGCACAAACAATATGATTTGATTAATGCAATGTATGTAATTTATTAAGCATTTGGCTTATTGGAGGTTTTTTTAAAGACTATTAGTTATATTATATCTATCATTAATACCAGAGAGGAGGAAATGAAGATGGATATATCTAATTGTGCAAATGACTATAATAAAATATTATGTGCAATGAAGATTCAGCAGATTTTCTGCTGAATAAATAAATAAGTCATTAAGAAGCAAATACTCAGGAAACTGGGAGTGTAGAGAGTATTATAAGGAGGTTTTGAATGTTAAAAAGAAATTGTAATACTTTAAATAAATATCTGGTTGCCTAATGGGTGGCCCTTGTCCACTTGATAGAAAATAGTTACAAAATGCCTATGGAGGATCTGGAAATGTTGGTGATAAGTTAGAAATTGGACAGAAAGAATAATGAGTAAGTAAACGGATCCCAGTGAGGATTCTATTGGAAACACAGTGTAATGGGACCCAGATGGGAGGAGTGTTATCTATGCAAACTAAGCATGCTGGGGCATCAGCTAGTTTCAAATGGAGTTCTGGCTGCCATCCCTTCAGAAGAGCCAGGCTTATATAGAACTAGGCTCAATTAGCTGAAATACAATTCACCCAATGACCAGTTGACCAAATTAACGTATTTGTTTTAAATGTATTGGTTGTATTTGATCAATTTTCATTTTATCTTAAAAAAAAAAAAACTGTTCAGGTAACGTTTAATGTGCACTTGCTTCAGAGTCATGCTGTTGTCTGATTAAGGCCACTGCAGATGGATCCTGATAGAGTGGAGAAAAAATGTGGCACAGAACTTAAATTCTTAAGAAGTCCAGAGAGAGAGGGGGATTGATGGACGGAGCAACATGAATTTGAATTTTGACAGTTCTCACCAATACAGCCTCCATAAGTGTACTGAATATAATTGTTATTATTTATTAATACATTCTTTATGTATGTATTTATCAAAAAGAAAAAAATGGTTTTACAGTAAGAAAAATTCATCTTAAAGAGAATTGATTATTATAAACATATTCTTAAGAATAAAATACATATTTATGTAACTAATATGTTCATAATTATTACTTTAACACATGGTCTCATGAATATTTTAGGATATCAACAATTTCATACCTTTCATTCTAATTTTATTTTTACCCTCCTCAATTCTGCTTTCCCTCCATACTGCAGTTCCTCTTCTTTCTTCCTCTCAGTCTCTAACTTCTTACAATTCTTTCACAAAGATGAAATGAGAATTAGTCTATAAGGTTAAAAGAAACAAGTAAAGTAGGCAAATTGGTGATTGACCAGCTTCTGTAGAACTGAAAACTGGTTGAAGACATGTTTCTTTAGTTTCTTAAATGAAATATAAAAAAAGTTAGGAACTCAGCTTATAAGAGCAGAATGAATTAAATTACCAAGCTGTTGGCTTCGAACCAGCATTTTATAACCCTTTTGCGTCCTTCCTATTCTGGCTAAATCTTCATCAGGTTTAATGACTTTAATGTGAGATTGATTTAGGGTCTATATTACCATCATGCAAGATTTGTGATCCTGGAA
>NW_006922438.1:601380-603184 GCF_000298275.1 Orycteropus afer afer
AAGCATCAATGTGTTCCCAGATAGTTTGAATAGAATAGAATGGCCTCACCAGAGCTCCTCATCTTGTCAGTTAGGCATGATGCACTGTCCTGCTGTGAAAGGGGTGGTTGCAGCCTTGTCTGTTGACCCCAGTGTGCTGTCCGAATATGATTATTTTCCATGTGTGTCATGATGTGAGGAAGATGGAAAGATGGAAGATGGAAAGTATGGGTAGATGGCACTAATAATAAAAAAGCAATTTTACTTCAGGCTTCTGGCACTGTGTGATCTCCTCTTTTATGCTGATGGCCTCTAGAAAATCATAAAAAGACCACAAGTCAATGGACCATTCTCTAAAGAGAATCAAAGAGCTCCTTGCTAACACTTTTCTATTCTAAACCAATTCATGAGAAGATATATGTTCAGAGAAAATGACTGAATACCACCCAGGAAAAGCTCCTTCACTTCTATCACATCAACTTAGATGAAGCAAGTAGAAGCTCTGAGTGCCATGAGCAAAAGCTGTGATTCTGAGAGACTGATTTGGTCTTTGAATAAGGATATAATGAGTGACTTTTTGATGACTAAGTTGGAAATTAAATCTTGGGGAGGCAAAGAGGTAATAGCCTCCTGCTTTTTTGATTTGTAGGTTTGCTATCACTCGGGACTTTACCTAGTAAAGTTCGGAGGCAAGAGATGATAGTGTTCATTTCAGTAAAAATAAAAATGCCTCAAATAGAAATATATTTATAAAATCTTGCTAGGATCAATGCCCTGGATGGGGCAAATGGTTAATGCCCTCAAGTGCTGAATAAAAGATTGAGATTTAAGTCATCCAGAGGGACCTTGGAAGAAGGGCTTGATGATCTATATCCAAAAAATCAACCATTGAAAACTCTTTGGAACACAATTCTACTATGAACACACATGGGGTCACCATGAGTTGAAATCAACTCAATGGAAACCGGAAATTGGAGGAGTAGATAACTTGTAAAACTTTGGTTTGAATTAATGAAAATTCTGAATTACAAAATACATTCTAGGAAAGGATATTTTGGTCATTTTAAATTAACATAATTATTTAACTTGATAAAATATGCTTCATTCATTATCCTTAATTAAGGACTGATTCATGAAGCACTTATTATATTTAACCACTGTGACTATATATACCCAATAATTAATTATTTAATTTAAGTTCTAGCCCATATCATCAGATTGCCCTACTTTCTGAAGTATATTTTTAAAATTGCAATAACCCCATAATATCTGAAACTTTTTAAGGAAGGAAATTTGTTATTTTATATTTCTGTTGCTAATTTCTTTAAAAAAAATTATGATTTGGGTGAAAGTTTACAGAGCAAATTGGTTTTCCCTTCAACAATTCATAGACATTTTGTTTGTGACATTGATTTCAATCCTCACACTATTAATAGCAGTCATCTCATTTCCTCCCTGTGTTTATCGTCTCCATCTATCCTTTTTTCCTATCCTTTTCTGCCTTCTGAGCTTTATTTCCTGGGCAAATGCTGCCTTGTTGATCTCTTGTACTTGATTGTTCTAATGAGTACGTATCTCCCTGCTGTTATTGTTCATCTTATATACCTGTCTATGTTTTGGCCACCACTTATCTGTCAGTTTATTGTACTGTGGTGGCCTGTGAATTGCTCTAATGTTGAAAGCTGTGCCATCAGTATTTCAAATACCAGTGAGATCACCCATGGTTTCAGTGGAGCGTCCAGACTAAGACAGACTAGAAAGAAGGATGTGAAGGTCCATTAAAAAAAAAAAAAAGCCACTGAAAACCTTATGAATAGCAGAGAAA
>NW_006922438.1:603490-610097 GCF_000298275.1 Orycteropus afer afer
CCATTTTGAATCAGAAGTCATGTGGTCTACTCCGCTGGGAATGACGAATTGCAGAGGAATGACATTGAATTAATCACCACAAAGGACATTTTATATTTTGGAAAGGGATAGCAATAATAGTGGCACAATATGAAAAATGTCATCAATGTCTGAGATAAAAAAAAAAAAAAAATTAACATCTATCCTGAGGTACAATGTTGTCAGTGTTAGGTTAAAATCCACACACCTGAGAGGAAGATGAGATGATACTATTATTAGTCAAGTTTACACACCAACCACTAAAGACAAAGATGAAGAAATTGAAGATTTTTTACCAACTTCTGCAGTCTGAAATTGATCAAACATGCAATTTAGATGAGTCAATTATATTGATAATTGGAATGTAAAAGTTGGAAACAAAGAAGCAGTATCAGAAGTTTGATAATATGGTCTTGGTGAAAGAAATAACACAGGAGATCATGTGATAGAGTTTTGTAAGAACAATGATTTATTCCTTTCAAATACCCTTTTTCAACAACATAAACATGGACCTCACCAGATGGAATACACAAGAATCAGATTGACTACATCTGTAGAAAGATGTGGTAGAGAAACTCAATATCAGCACTCAAAACGAGACCATAGGCTGACTGTGTAAGAGACAATCAATTGCTCATATGAAAGTTCAAGTTGAAGCTGAAGAAAATTAAAACAAGTCCATGAGATCCAAAATACAACTTCACTTATATTCCACCTGAATTTAGAGATTGTCTGAAGAATGGATTAGACACAATGAACACCAATGACCAGGACCAGCTGAGTTGTGGGATCATACCAAAAACATCATATATGAAGAAAGCAAAAGGTCATTAAAAATACAGAAAAGAAGAAAATACCAAAGTGGCTGTCAGAAGAGACTCCAAAACTTTCTCTTGAATGGAGGATAGCTAAAGTGAATGGGAAAAAATGGTGAAACAAAACAGTTAAATTAGAAGATTTCAAAGGATGCTTGAGAAGGGAAAGTAAAATATTATAATGAAATGTGGAAAGACCTGGAATTGGAAAACAAAAAGTGAAGCACACGCTCAGCATTTCCCAAGCTGAGAGAATTGAAGAAAAATTCAAGCCATGAGTTACAATATTGAAGGAATCTATGGCCAAACATTGACCCATGAAGGAAGCACCAAAAGAGATGGAAGGAATAGAATCATTGTACCACAAAGAACTGGCCGATTTTCAACCATTTGAGGAGATAAAATATGGTCAAGAAACAATGATATGTAAAGAAGACCAAGCTGAAAAGAGAGAATTGATGAAAAACAAGACTCCAAGAATTGATGGAATATCTGCTGAGATTTTTCAACAAAAAGATGCAGCAGTGAAAAAAGTGCTCACTCGTCTATGCCAAGAAATTTGAAAGAAAACCACCTGGCCAATTGACTGGAGGAAATCTATTTTTATGCCCATTCCAAAGAAAGGTTATCCAACAGAATGCAGAACTTATCAAACGATATTATTAATATCACTTGCAAGTAAAATTTTGTGGAAGATAGTTTTAAAAAGTTGTTGCAGCAGTATATTGATAGAGCACTACCAGAAATTCAAGCTGAATTCAGAAGAGAACATGGAATGAGGGATATCATTTCTCATGTTAGATGGATCTTGGCTGAAAGCAGAGAGTACCAGAAAAAAAAAAAAATGTTTTTTTGATTAGGTAAAAGAATTTGACTTTGTGTATCATAACAAATTATGGATTTGTTGAGAGCAATGGGAATTCCAGGACCCACCAGACACTCCTCGGGAGGAAGGTTGGGCAATCTACTTCTGTAGCGATACCACCTCAGAAACCCAAGGAGGAGTCACTATGAGTCCGGTCTGACTTGACAGCACATAACAACAACAACAAAAAAAAAATTGTGCTCATGGGGAACCTGTGCATAGACCAAGAGGCTGTGCTTCAAACAGAACAAGAGGATACTGCATGATTTAAAATCAGGAAGAGTGCATGTCAGGGTTGTATTCTTCCACCATATTTATTCAATCTGTATGCTGTGTAAATAATCTGGGAAGCTGTACTATGTAAAGAAGTACATGGCACCTAACAACAGCAACAACAATATTAATTTAAAGATGTTTTGCTGTGTTATTTTTTGCACAGTATGTTTTTCTGTGCTGAGTTGATTTTCTTTATAGATTTTCATCTCATTTCCTTCATTATTGTGGTTTTGAGGAGCTCTGATGGTGTAGTGCCTAAGGCATTTGACTGTTAACCAGAAGGCTGGCAGTTCAAACACACCAGGCACTCCTTGGAAGGAAAATTGGGGAATCTACTTCCATAAAGATACCACCTTGGAAACCCAAGGAGGGGTCACTATAAGTTGGATTCAACTTGAAGGCAGTGAGTTTGGTTTTTGTTTTGTTTTATTGTAGTTTTAGTGTTTACTCTTTATTAATTTTTTTTTTAATTTGGTGAGATTTATTAATTTTCTTGGCAGTTCCCCTATAATTTATTATTATCTTCCCAAACTTAAAATGGTATGTTCTATATTGATAACATCTTTACTTCTTCTCCAATTAAAATTCTGTAACTATACTATTTAGTCCTTCTTTTTGTTTTGTACTTGTCATCTCTTACAAATTGACATCTATGGTTTCCTATTTTCAGTCTTGTATGGTTTTTTTTTTTTATTTTTGATGTTTCTATATTTTATTTTTTATGCTTTTTTTTTGATGCTGGACTATATGAAGAACATGGCATCAAGATTGGAGGAAGACTCGTTAACAACCTGTGATATGAGTATGATACAACATTGCTTGCTGAAAGTGAAGATGACTTAAAGCACTTACTGACGAATATCAAACACTAGAGTCTTCAGTATACATTACACCTTAAAATCAATAAGATGAAAATTCTCACAACTGGACCAATAAACAACCTCATGATAAATGGAGAAATTAATGAATTTGTCAGGAATTTCATTTTGGGTCCACAAACAACACCGATAGAAGCAGCAGTCAAGAAACCAGGTATCATATTGATCTGGGCTAATTGGCTGCAAAAAAAAAAAAAAACTCTTTAAAGTAGTAAGATAAGCTAGTAAGACCTTTTTGCCCTGGGTATTATGATTATTTGGAGAAGTCAATCAGTTTTAAGAAAGATTCCAAATGTCAGACTGGGACCTATATTTTAGAGTAAATCAGTAATTATTTTTAATTGTTCATCAAGACAATGCTGTATGAAATTCTTCCTGACCACAAATTGTTTATCAGTTCTGTGTTGTTAGGTGCCATAGAGTTGGCCCCGACTCATAGTGACCCTATGAACAACAGAATGAAACACTGCTTGTCCTGTGCCATACTCACAATCCTTGCTATACTTGAGCCCATTGTTGCAGTCACTAGTCAACTCATCTTATTGAGGGTCTTCCCCCTTTTCACTGACCCTCCATTTTACCAAGCATGACTTCCTTCTCCAGGGAATGGTCCCTTCTGACAACATGACCCAACAGTCAAGACAGTCTGGCCATTCTCACAGATCATTCTGACTGCACTTCTTCCAGGACAGATTCTTTTTTTCTTCTGGCTGACAATGGTATTTTCAGTATCCTTCGCCCACATCATAATTCAGAGGCATCAACTCATCTTGATCTTCCTTATTCATTGTTCAGCTTTCACATGCATATGAGGTGACTAAAAACACCCTGGCTTAGGTTAAGTGCATCTTAGTCTTCAAAGTGATATCCCTGCTTCTTAACACTTTAAAGAGGTCTTTTGCAGTAGATCTGCCCAGTGGAATATGTTGTCTGATTTCTTGACTTCTGCTTCCATTGGTGTTGATTGTGGATCCAAGTAAAATGAGATCTTTGACAACTTCAATTTCTTCTCCATTCATTGTTATTGGTCCAACTGTGAGGATATTTGTTTTCTTTGTGTTGAGGTGTAATGCATACTGAACACTGTAGTCTTTGATCTTCATCAGTGCTTCAAGTTATCTCCACTTTCAGCAAGTGAGGTTTTGTCATCTGCATATTGCAGGTTGTTAACGAGACTTTTTCTAATTCTATTGTCACATTCTTCTTCAGATAGCCCAGCTTCTTGGATTATTTGCTCAGCATACAGATTAAATAATTATGGTGAAAGGATACAACCCTGAAGCACACCCTTCCTGATACGAAAACATGCAGACAGCCTTTTGTTCTATGTATAGGTTCTTCATGAGCACAAATAAGTGTTCTGGAATTCCCGTTCTTTGCAATGTTATACATAATTTGTTATGATACACACAGTTAAATGCTTTTGCACAGTCAATGAAACACAGGTAAACATCTAGAAAGATACTAGAAAGTATCCTTTACTTGAAGCCAAGATCCATTTGACATCAGCAATGATATCCCTTTTTCCATATCCTCTTCTGAATCTAACTTGAATTTCTGGAAGTTCCCTGTCAAGATACTGCTACAACCATTTTTTAATTATCTTCAGCAAGATTTTACTTGTGTGTGATATTAATGATATTGTTCGATAATTTCCACATTCTTTTGGATCACCGTTCTTTGGAATGGTTACAAATATGGATCTTTTCCTGACAGTTGGCCAGGTACCTGTCTTCCATATTTCTTGGCAAGGATGAATAAGTGCCTCTAGCATTGCATCTGTTTGTTGAAACATCACAATGGGTATTCTGTGAATTCCTGGAGGCCCCCCCCTTTTTTTTTTTTTTTTGCCAATTCCTTCAATGCAGGGTGGACTTCTTCCTTCAATACCATTGTTTCTTGATCATCTGCTACCTCTTAAAATATTTGAACATTGACCACTTCCATTTGGTACAGTGACTCTGTGGATTCCTTCCATCTTCTTTTGATGCTTCCTACATCATTCAATATTTTGCCCATAGAATCCTTCAATGTTGCAAAACTTGAGGTTTATATTTTTTTCTTCATTTCTTTCAGCTTGAGAAATGCTGACAGGCTCTTCTCTTTTGTTTTTCTAACTCCAGGTCTGTGCACATTTCATTATGGTAATTTCCTTTGTTTTCTCTCTTTTTTTCATTGTGCTTTAGGTGCAAGTTTACGGAGCAGAGTTTGTTTTACATTCAACATTTCAGGTACATTTAGTTTCACTCCCCATTTACCATCCCCAACCCTAACCCAGTCTCTTCCCCTCTCTGCCCAGTAACCCCCTTGCTGTGCTTCTCACAGTTATGCACTCCTTGTGTCTTGCATTTCCTCTGTGCAAATGTTACCCTTCTCATGCCCCATAGTCTATTGCTCCAAGGGATGCCCCTCCATAGAGTATATGGATATGTCACCATGGGTGGAGTGGTCTGTGTGTATATCTTATTTACTATTGGGCTGAGAGCCAGCCCCTCTGAGTGAGTTTTATTCCAGACCCAAAATGTATCCCAGAGGCATATTATTTGGGTTTTTACCAGACTCCATCCAACCAGTAATTCTGGTCATTATTGTGGTTTTGGATTTTGTTCCACATTTTTCCTCCCACTCTATCTAGCATCTCTAGTTTTTATCCTTTCCTGAATGGTTGACATTGGTAGCCAGGCACCATCTAGTTCTTCTGGTCCCAAGGGCCATCGTGTCCTAGGGCTGATTGTTTCCAAATGCCCCTGTTTTTTGCACTCTTCTTCATGTCCAATGGTAGGAGAACATTAGCTGCATCTTAGATAGCCACTTGAAAGCTCTTAAGACCCCAGTTCACTACTCACCAACGTAGGATGAGGAAGAAGGCTTTTATGCATTTTGTTGTGCCAATTGAGTCTGGTGTCCCCCAGCACTATGGTCCTGAGTCAGTAGATCCATTGGATGTCTCTCCCACAACGTCTGGCTGTCTGTGAAGGGTTACTCTATGTTTGTCTTCTGTTGTTTCTATAAGCATTGCGGGTATTTTGTATCACTGGTATCTATGCAAGATTAGCCTCAGCTGACTCTATCCTTGGTCTAGAATATAATCCTATTCACTGACCCCCATCTGATCTTCTCAGATGTTTATGTGCTTATCTGTAGCCTGGTATTTGGTGTAAATTGTAATGGAGTATTGTAGATGTACTGGTTGGTATTAGCATCTGTCGTCTATATCTTATGTGCACAATTCGGTGTCCTCCCTCTTCCTAATGTTATCATACTGGTCACAGATTCTTTCTATACCATCCCTCCCTTACCCACGTCAGTGTGTGGCTAACTAGCCCGAAATTAAGCCCTCCTCTTCTCTCCCTACCCCAGTAATCTACAAAGTGAGTTCCCTTTCTGAAGCAAACCTTTCTTTGCCTTTTTACAGTAATGGGTTCATACAATATTTGTCCTTCTGCAATTGATTTATTTCACACAGCATAATGTCCTCCAGGCTCTTCCACATTGTGAGATGATTATCATATCCCTCATTGTTTTTTAATGTAGCATAATATTCCATTTTGTGAATGTACCATAATTTGGTTATCCATTCATCCATTGATGGGCATCTAGGTTGTTTCCATCTCTTTGCTATAGTGAATTGTGCTGTGAAAAACATAGGTGTGCATATGCCTGTTAGTACACTGCCTCTTACCTCTTTAGGATATATTCCTAATAATGGAATTGTTGGGTCAAATGGTATTTCTATTTTCAGTTTTTAAGGAAAC